>NC_141030.1:6582500-6615000 GCF_052040795.2 Danio rerio | reverse complement strand
AAGGGGTAGGGGTGTCCCAATTCTCTTTAGCTTGAAGGCGTAGGGTTAAGGGGAAGGGGTGAATAGCGCTTTAAACAAAGATTTTTCAGGACCACACTCGAAACCAAAGGGTTAGAAAATTTCCCAGAATACACCAGCCACAACGGCAGTATTGCAGAACCAGGAAGTAAGGAGATGCACGAATTAGTATTTTTTTGTCATTACGAAATTTTTATGACAAACAAGCACATGCTTTATTATATTCATAACCGCGTTCATGTTTTACCGTCATGCTTAAAAAAAAAAAAAAAACGCTAAATTTTGCAATCTATGTTCCATAATAATAATTTCTGTATAGCAGTCCTACAACATTCAGACACTCGATGACGCTCAAATACCCTATCAGAAAAGTCTAGTCGCTGAGAAACCAATTTTTACAGTGTCTGCTATAATGTTAGTGTTGTTTTCGTGTGTTCAGATGAATATGGCCATTGTGTAAATGTGCAGAATAGTTACGATCTTATTGACACATTATTTCGTTATGATAACCTAATATATGGCTTTAGTGATTTCCTGAAGAATAATACCAAATAATAGCACAACTGGAATAACTACAGCAGTCGAGATCGTCTGATCTCAAATGAAGCAAGAGCTCACGATGACATATGATGACGTGTGCAGGTGCTGTAGTGCTGTCCCAATTCTTAAGGGTAAATTTTGAAGTCCTTAACCCTCGGTTGAAGGGCCAAGGGGAAGTGGTAGGGGTTCAAAAATAGAATTGGGGTTGGGCCTTTAAGACTATTTCACAAGTATTATAAAGTTGACATGAAATGGAAGTTAAATTGTCCTTAAATCTTCTTTAATGTTGTTAGCAACATCCATCTACCAACAATACAATTGGTTTGCAAATGATGAAATCATGCACCACCCTGCCCTACATTTTATTCTGATTTCAGGACCATTTCAAGTTGATATACATGAAAATATTTTTTTTTTTACAAAATAATGAAGTGCACAGATTTTGAGTCAAGTGAACTCATTGTCATGTTCAAGAAACCAGTCTGAATTTTGAATAACCATCTTAATTGGTACTAATGAGCCCAAAGTGTGCCAAGAAAATATCCCTCACACCATTAAACCATCACCACCAGCATGAACCGTTGATAAAAGGCAGGATGGTTCCATGCTCAAAATTTGACTCAAAATGCGGAACCTACTGTACCATCCGAATGTCACAGCAGAAATCGAGACTCATCAGACCAGGCTACGTTTCTCCAATCTTCTATTGTCCAATTTTGGTGAGCCTGTGCAAATTGTAGCCTCAGTTTCTGTTCTTAGCTGACAGAGGTGGCACCCTGTGTCGTCTTCTGCCACTGTAGCTCATCTGCCTCAAGGTCCGATGTGTTCAGAGATGCTTTTCTGCATACCTTGGTTGTAACGAGTGGTTATTTGAGTTACTGTTGCCTTTCTATCAGCTTAAACCAGTCTGGCCATTCTCCTCTAACATCAACAAGGCATTTGCGCCCACAGAACTGCCACTCACTGTATATTTTCTCTTTTTCTGGACCATTCTCTGTAAACCCTAGAGATGGTTGTGCGGGAAAATCTCAGTAGATCAGCAGTTTCTGAAATACTCAGACCAGCCCGTCTGGCATCAACAACCATTCCACGTTCAAAGTCACTTAAATCACCTTTCTTCCTCATTCTGATGCTCGGTTTGAACTTCAGTAGATCGTCTTGACCATGTCTACATGCCTAAATGCATAGATCGATTGGCCATGTGATTAGAAATTTGTGTTAATGAGCAGATGAACAGGTGAACCTAACAAAGTGGCCGGTGAGTGTATAATGCTATATACAAACAATTTCACCAAATGACTTGAATTCCTCTATATGGAAACAATGAATGAATTTTCTATTGATTGGCATGCTGCTGTAGGGGAACAGATCATGCACAGAATGTAATAAATTACAAGTATAGCTAAATGCAATAGAGCAAACATAAAAGTAAATTAAAGCTGCAAGCAGCGATGATAGGGACCTCGCACCCGGGCTCACTGCCGCCCGGTGGCCTCAGGATGATAGAGAACAGCGAACAATAATATTTTAGGCCGATATATATAAAGAAGCCGAGAAAATCACAGATTTATGCCAAACTTCCTCCTGTCAGCAGGTGGTGCTATGACTGTGACTCAAGATTGGTATGTAGATGCCTTCAGGAGAGGAATCTTATCAACAATGTGAATTTTCAGGCAGGTCGGATGTTGTTTGGCTGAGTTATAAGCCAAACTTCCTGTTGCCAGCAGGTGGCGCTTGACTGTCTTAATGTTGGTATGTTGATGTCTTCAGAAGAGGACTTTAATCAACCATGTGAAGTTTCAGGCAGATTAGACATTGTGGGGCTGAGTTATAAGCAAAACTACCTTCTGCCAGCAGGTGGCGCTATGACAGACTCAATATTGTTATGTGGATGTATTCAGGAGAGGACTTTTATCCACCATGTTAAGTTTTACACTGATCGGACATTGTGTGGATGAGTTATAAGCCAAAATTCCTTCCGTCACTAGGTGGCGCTATGACTGACTCAATATTGGCATGTATATGTGTTCAGGAGAGGACTTTTATAAAGCATGTGAAGTTTCAGGCTGATCGGACAATGTGTGGTTGAGTTATAAGGACTTCCTGTTCCATGGCGAAGCGTTGAGGTTTGTCATGCCACCACAAACACGACCCTCTGCGAAAACTCTAGATCTTCACAATATATCAACGATAGAGCTTTCAGATAACAACCAACCAAATTTGGTGCTGATACGAAAAAATTTGTGGGAGGAGTTTTTTACTCTGTAAATTATGACATTTCCTGTGGCCAGCAGGTGGCGCTATAACTGTATCTGGATATTGGCATGTAAACGTGTTCAGGTCAGGACGCTTATTAAATGTGTGATTTTTGAGGCAGATCGGATAATGCATGCCTGAGTTATAATGACTTCCGGTTTTGTGGCGAATTGTCAAAGTTTGCAAGGCCGCCACGGACACGCCCATCGACGAAAACTCTAAAGCTTCGCAATTTAACATCGCCAAGGCCTTTAGATGACAAAACCCAATTTTGGTGTCGATAGGATAAAATCCCTAGGAGGAGTTCGTTAAGATACAAAGCCTGGAAATGGCAAAAATGCCACTTATTTGCCGCAGGAAGTTAAAAATATCCGACTTCCTGTTGGGTTTGAGATATGGCTCCAAGAGACTTTTTCATCTGTGTCGGCGTGTTTGAGGTGTGTGCCAATTTTCGTGCATGTGCGTGATTCGTAGATCAGGGGCTCGTCCGTTTAATTTTTATAGGTGGCGCTGTTGAGCCATTTTGCCACGCCCACTTCAATATTGTTATGTGGATGTGTTCAGGAGAGGACTTTTATCAACCATGTGAAGTTTCAGGCAGATCGGACTTTGTGTGGTTGAGTTATGAGGACTTCCTGTTCCATGGCGAAGCGTTGAGGTTTGTCATGCCGCCACGGACACGCCCCTCTGCGAAAACTCTAGATCTTTACAAAATATCACCGATAGAGCTTTCAGATGACACCACTCAAATTTGATGCTAATTCGAAAAAATTTGTGGGAGGAGTTTATTACTCCGTAAATCATGTCATTTCCTGTGGCCAGCAGGTGGCGCTATAACTATATCTGGATATGGGCATGTAAACGTGTTCAGGTCAGGACTCTTATCAAACGTGTGAAATTTTAAGCAGATCGGATAATGCATGCCTGAGTTATAACGACTTCCTGTTTTGTGGCGAATCGTCAAAGTTTGCGAGGCCGCCACGGACACGCCCATCGACGAAAACTCTAAAGCTTCGCAATTTAACATCGCCAAGTCCTTTAGATGACAAAACCCAATTTTGGTGTCGATCGGATAAAATCCCTAGGAGGAGTTCGTTAAAATACAACGCCTGGAAATGGCAAAAACACCACTTTTTCGCCGCAGGAAGTCAAAAATATCCGACTTCCTGTTGGGTTTGAGATATGGCTCCAAGAGACTTTTTCGTATGTTTTGGCATGTTTGAGGTGTGTGCCACTTTTCGTGCATGTGCGTGATTCGTATATCGGGGGCTTGTCCGTTTAATTTTTCTAGGTGGCGCTGTCGAGTCATTTTGCCACGCCTACTTTCGAAGCCCATAACAAACGTAAATTTTCGCCACTTCTGAGGCGTGTGCAAAGTTTCGTGAGTTTTCGGGCATGTTTAGCCCCTCAAAACCGCGATTCATTCCGCGGAAGAAGAAGAAGAATAATAATAAACGGAGCAATTCCAATAGGGCCTTGCACCGTTCGGTGCTCGGTCCCTAAATAAACAGTACTTTATGGATTTCAGGCTAGACAAATCATATTCAGGTTAAAAAAATAACAATGCAAAGACTTAAACTGTTGAAACAGTTCCAAAAATGATTCTCTATAAACGTTACAAAGGTAAAATTGCTTGTGTGTGAATGCCTTATAACTGCATTGGGCACCCCTGCTCAAATCGATATATTGTGCAGCCGTAACAACTACTACATACATATGAAAATACTATGAGTAAATTTAGATTTCATGATGACTTTAACATTTGATCACCACCTAAACATGAATGACCCATGCATGAGTGAGATTTCGTAAATGCATTATGTTGCACAATGCATGAGAAAACTGTAATTACACACACAAGAAATGAAATTCAAACAGAAGGAAGACATTTTGACATTTATTACAGCAGCAAAAGAAAGTAAAGCAGTGACAGACATAACAGCATTGAGACGGTTTCTGCGGTGGAAGTGTCAACAGTGCCAAACATCAGACTTTAAGAACCACTAAACGGACACTCATGGAAACAACAAACAATGTTGACCACTCCACCTCAGCTCTCAGGATCAGAAAGACAGGACACAAAACATGAGCTTCATCTAATCAGACTGTACCATGACGCCTGATGTCTGTTTCACAGTCACACGGAGAACGAACAGATGGACAGAATCAGCCAAATGGACAGGAAAAGACAGAGGAGACCGAAAGAGTGTTTAGAGGGTGGTCATGTCGTTAAGAGCCAGATCCAGCTCCTCGCTGAGGGCTTTACCCTTCAGTTTCTGAGCGTACACCTCATCTGTACATCATTCCAGATGAGCAGAGAGAAGACCAACAAAGGACAGAACCGACAATGAGCAGAAAAAGACAAAACAACAGTGTGAGATGAAGGACTATAAAGGCCACCTTCAACAACAACAACAACAACGCCTGCATGTCTGCACAACATGCCATCAGTATGAAATCTTGGTTAGAAAGCATAAACGTCAGGCTCACTTGTCTCGATCAAGCTGCCTGAAATGAAACTCCATGCACTTAATCCCACGAAACATGCTCTCACGTGTCGTCTATTTATTCACTGTTCATATAAGGTGTCAGTCAACACGCCAATAAACAGATGACATGCAGTCCAGTCCATTAAAAACACAACAGATCCATCTGCCAAAAGGCACACAAGGCCTTTGCCACTTCAAGCAATGTTAGTATATTACAACCAGCTCAAACAATGCAAAACTGTGTTTTCTATTACTCTTTTTGGTTTGAAAAAAGGAAAGAAACAGAGCTGTGTCAAAAACAATTGTTGGAGAAATCAATTCTGCATTTTTCAAAATGCATCGATTCGCAATTCTCTCTTGAATCATTTCAGAGTAGTTAAGAACTAGCCTAGAGTGTAATCTGCTGGTAAAAAAACAGCTAAAGTGCCCTATAAAAACTAGCCTAGAGCACCATCTGTTGTTAACAACTAGCCTAGAGCACCATCTGCAGCAAAAAACTAGCCTAGAGCACCATCTGTTGTTAACAACTAGCCTAGAGCACCATCTGCAGCAAAAAACTAGCCTAGAGCCTCATCTGCTGATAAAAAGTAGCCTAGCATGTCTTCTTCAGTTAAAAACTAGCCTAGATTGCCATCTGCTAATAAAAACAAGCCTAGAGCACTGTCTGCTTTAAAAAAAAAGTCTAGAGCGCCATCAACAGTTAGAAACTAGCCTAGAGCGCTGTTTATAATAATTAGCCTAAAGCACTGTCTGTTGTTAAAAAAAGCCTAGGGTGCTGTCTGTTAAAAACTAGCCTAGAGCACCGTCTGTTGATAATAATTAGTCTAGAGCGTTGTCTGTTGTGAAAAAAACTAGCTTAGAGAGCCACCTACAGTTGAAAACTAGCCTAAAGCACCGTCTGTTGATAATAATTAGCCTAGAGTGCTGTCTGTTGTTAAAAATTAGACTAGGGTAATCTGTTGATAATAATTAGCCTAGAGCGCTGTCTGCTGTTAAAAACTAGCTTTAAACACTGTCTGTTGATAATAATTAGTCTAGAGCGCTGTCTGTTGTTAAAAAAACTAGCCTAGGGTCATCTGTTGATAATAATTAGCCTACAGCACAGCCTGTTGTTATAAACTAGCATAAAGTTCAGTCTCTCGATAAGAATTAGCCTAGAGTGCTGTTGTTAAAAACTAGCCTAAAGCTCCGTCTCTTGATAAAAATGAGCCTACAGTGCTGCTGTTAAGAACTAACCTAAAGCTCTGTCTGTCGATAATAACTAGCCAAGAGTTTGTGGTTAAAAACTAGCCTAAAGCACCGTCTGTTGATAAGAATTAGCCTAGAGCGCTGTCTGATGTTAAAAACTAGCCTAAAGCTCCGTCTGTTAAAAAGATTTAGCCTACAGCGATGTCTGGTGTTTTAAACTAGCCTCTGTCTGTTGATAATATTTAGCCTAGAGTGTTGTCTTTTGATAATAATTAGCCTAGAGCGCCATCTGCTATTAAAAACAAGCATAGCGCTGTCTGCTGTCAAAGATTAGCCTAGAGTGCCATCTGCAGTTAAGAACTAGCTTAGTGTTATCTGATGCAAAAAACTGACATCTGCTGTTAATAACTAGCCTAAAATGTTGACTGTTGGTAAAAAGTACCCTGGAGCGCCATCTGCAGTTAAAAACTAGCCTAGAGTGTTGTCTTTTGATAATAATTAGCCTAGAGCGCCATCTGCTATTAAAAACAAGCATAGCACTGTCTGCTGTCAAAGATTAGCCTAGAGCGCCATCTGCAGTTAAGAACTAGCCTACTGTCATCTGATGCAAAAAAAAACTGACATCTGCTGTTAATAACTAGCCTAAAATGTTGACTTGTTAAAAATTACCCTGGAGCGCCATCTGCAGTTAAAAACTAGCCTAGAGTGCAGTCTGTTGATAATAATTAGCCTGGAGCACTGTTTGTAGTTAAAAACTAGCCCAGAGTGCCGTCTGCTGTTAAAAACTAGCCTAAAGCACCATCCGTTTATAATAATTAGCTTAAAGCTCTGTCTGTTAAGTTAAAAACTAGCCTAGAGCACTGTCTGTTGAAAACAATTAGCCTAGCAAGACGTCTACTGTTAAAACCTAGCCTAAAACACCACCTGTTGTTAAAAACTAGCCTAGAGTGCTCTGTCGTTAAAAACTAGTCTAGATCGACGTCTGCTTGTAGAAACCAGACTAGAGCGCCACCTGCAGTTTAAAACTAGCCTATTGCGCCATCTACTGTTAAAAACTAGCCTAGAGCATCATTTGTTTTTAAAGACTTGCCTAAAGTGCCATCAGCTGTTGAACTAAGCTGAGAATTGATCAAAGGGAGAATAGCGATGTGTTTAGAAAAATATCTGAATCTACACATAACCAATTCAACTTATTTTTGGCCAGAGCTATAAAAAGAAATTGAACTTAGAATGGCACACTGGAGTGAGGCAACAACACCACTAATACACACAAGTTCACTGTCGTTATTGGTCATTAGTAAAATATTTACAGGCAGAATCATGAATGTTGAAGTCGTACCTTCTAAATCATCAATGGTCTTCTCAAGCTTCGCCACAGACCTCTCAGCAAACTCAGCACGTGTTTCAGCCTAAAGAAATAAAAACCAACATATTCTTATGAAACAATTAGAACAAGATGGAAACGTCTGATACTAAACAGCAATTAAAAAATGGAAGTTCTTCTCTTCAATTGTTTTAGGACTTCCAATTTACTTCATATGGCAACAAAGACTAGACTGTAACAAACAGCAATCCACAAACGAGTGCACTTGAGGAAAATGGCAGTTAGTAAAATAAAGCACCATAACACATTTTTTTGCAGCTATAAATCTACGAACAGGGAATGAAAGCAAAAGTCTCGAGGCAATAACGTTGCAATGGCTGAGCTCACTCTTACGTAAAACAATAATGTCAATTTGTAAGGTATAATTAAGGAAATACTGATGACTTATTAGATTAATAATGCACATCTGAGGTAGTGTTGCAGCCATGATGGGAAGCATCAGGCTTAAGTACACATCAGGTGCTCTTTATTTTATAATTATTCAATGGACCAGAGTCAATTACACTCCTGAGCAAAATCTTAAGAGAGGGGGAAACATTCCAAGTATTCTCATTTTGCACTGAAGGTGCAATGAGGTTTTAAGTACTAGGCATAGGCTGGTATAAAATTCTGACGCTATGATAAGGTATACCTTGATGATGAAGTATACCTTGAACACGGTTATTGTCCCATGCCTAGCAAGTACTGCTTTGAAATGCCAAATGAAGACACAGGTGCAACACGTAAAATAACAGAGAATAGGCAATTACATGAAAATTGCATTTAAACTCAAACAGGCTCAAATCAGCAGAACAAAAATTTAGGACCATAGCCTTAAAAAGGTAAATTCTGTGCAAAACTGGCTTTGCTGTAATTTTGGCCTGCAACACTCTCATGATCTCTAGATGGCAAAGGCAAAAAGGCTTTCTCTCTTTAAATGTGGCAGGATTGTTGAGCTGCACAAGCAAGGGCCCTCACAGCGCATCATTGCTGCCGAAGTTGGATGCAGTAAGACAGTCATTAGATCCTGAGCGTTAAGGGACAAATAAGTAAAGTGGTAGACCCAAAAAACTGCCAAAACTTCAGAGAAGACACAGGCAGATCCTCAAACTAAATTAAGGCCCTTACCGATGCTGACTGTAGCCCAATAACCATAAAACGACATCTTTGAGAGAAGAGCTTAAAGAACAAAAAACGTCATTAAAGGTCACGTCTTCTCCCACACCACAAACTTACCCGTTTGGAATTTGCAAGGGAGCACCAAACATGGGACATTGTCCTCTGATGAAAAAACAAAAATTAACCTGGATGGTCCACAGATTCCACAGGAGATGTTTTCAGGACGGCACAGGGGTGGAGGCTCTATCTTGATCTGGGCTGCTTTTTTCTTCAATGGTAAAATTGAGCTTCAAGTTGAGCAGCGGATTTGAACAGCTGCAGTGGGCATCCCTCTTGACTGAGAGCCCTCGTCTGTGCAGTAATGACTGGATCTTTTCACAGGACAATCCTGCAATTCACAATGCCTTCTGACAAAATGCTTCTTCCAGGAAAAAAAAAATGCTCTTTTGAACCATCCTGCTTGCTCCCCTGATTTAAATCCCATCATTTGGGGATGGATGGCAGGGGAAGTTTACAAAAACGGACGCCAGTTCCAGACCGTAGGTGAACTTCTTGAAGCTTTCTTAACCACAAGTGATCAACAAGAATGGAGGTATTACTCACTACAGAGTAATTTTTGACAATTTCAATTCCATTCAATACTATTTTCGTGTTTTTTGCCTATGGTCCTAAATTTGAGCCTGTTTGAGTTTAAATGCTTTTTGCAATAAATTGCCTATTCTCTGTTTTTTGGCTTCTGCACCCGTGTCTTCTTTGGGTATTTTAAAGCAGTACTTACACTCGGATTATGATCTACCAGTGCAAAATGTGAATACCTATAATGTTTCCCCGGTCTTAAGATTTTGTTCAGGAGTGTATACTACAGTTACCACATCTAAAGACACACTTGCATTTTAAGAAATGTTTCAGGCGTTTCTCTTCAAACAGCTCCTGTGTGTACTACTACTTACTTTCACATCTTACCCAAAGCCTTTTGTTTTATTTGCCTTTTATTTTATTTTTCTATTTTTTATCTGATTTGTGACAGTTAAAATGAATCATTAAACTGTGAACTATAATATGGCCAAACCTGCCTTGAACTACTTTAGTTGTGAGATTATTTAAAAATAATGGCACACCTTAAAATGTAAAACAGAACCAGTCATTCAACAGCCCAGTAGCATACTTTACTATAAAACATGATACACATTTGATTAATTTGTCATACACTTTTTTACTCAGGCATGCTCAATTCTCTATTCACACTGAATTATTCAAAAGGTAGCTAAAACTGAATAATTTTATAGTTCACTCACATACTGAAAAGAAAAATGTATCCTATTTCAAGTAGGTATCACTGCAGCCTGGAGACCTCCAAATGGGAGTTAATACAACACAAGTAGATTGGCTCACCTCCAAGTGAGAGGGACTTGCGCCACAGATGGGCTGGGTTTAGGTGGTTTAAGTGGAGTAGACATTAATAAGACACATAAGGTTACTGTAAAGTTGGATTTAGGATTGGGGTAGGGTGTAGATATTTATAAGGCACAATATTGGACTCAGTTTCATGTACAAATAAGATAAATCCAGTGGTCAAATCCTGCTTCTTTTAGCTTCAACTTTTTTAAAAAATAATCCATGCTTTTATTACCACTAGATTGGACTATTGTAACTCGCTATACTTTGGGATTAGTCAGATAACCTTATCCCGGCTACAATCAGTTCAAAATGCTGCTGCAAGGCTTTTAACAGGTACCAAGAAACATGATCACATTACACCAGTTTTACGCTCTTTGTACTGGTTGCCTGTGAACTATTGAGTCACTTTTAAAATCTTGGTTTTTAAATCTCTAAATGGACTAGCACCTTTTTTATCTGTCAGACATGTTAATTCAGCATCAGCCTGGTCGGTCTCTTCGGTCATCTAACCAGAGACTGTTATGCATCCCTAAGTTGAGGCTGAAATGCAGAGGTGGCTGTGCCTTTGCAGTAGCTGGTCCTAAGTTGTGGAATGCTCTGCCCCTCTGTATTAAGCCTGGTTTATACTCTGTTTTTTGGCTTCTGCACCCGTGTCTTCTTTGGGTATTTTAAAGCAGTACTTACACTCGGATTATGATCTACCAGTGCAAAATGTGAATACCTATAATGTTTCCCCGGTCTTAAGATTTTGTTCAGGAGTGTATACTACAGTTACCACCTCTAAAGACACAATTGCATTTTATTAAGTATTAAGCCTGGTTTATACTTCTGCGTCAAGTGACCGGCGTGACCCACGGCGCATGCAACGCACGTGGCTGTGCATTTATACTTCTGCTCGCTGTCTCTGTTGGTCTGCATTACACTTCCGAAACGCTAGTTGGCAGTGAGGTGTAAATGTTCATCTGTGTCGAGTTTGTTCTCTGGATCCTCTGTGTCTTCACTTCCTGGATGTACAAGTGGCTCAAACTCGCACATTTTGAGGCAGGAACCGGCGGACGTGCAAGAACCTTAACTATGAGGTAAACACAAAACAAAACTTTCCATCCGGAGCTCCTTCACGGAACTCCACACTTGTAAACAATCGCTCCATTGGGGTCGTGTCCAGCTCGCGCCATTCACGCGGCTCTCTGTCCCGCCCAGACTCGTCAGCACTACCAAGCCGACCAATCACAGAGCTTGCGCTACGCGTCGTTGCGACGTGTAGTTTCAATTTTTGAGAGGTGCACGTCAGCAACGCCGGCGGCCACGGCGAAGGGCTATGCGTCAGCGCCGTAGCATACGCCGGCGTTTGACGCAGAAGTATAAATCAGCCATTAGGTTTCATCCCTGTCTGTTTTTAAATCTAGGTTGAAAACTTACCACTTACATTTGGCATTTTATCAGTAAAAATGGTCTGTTTTAGCAATAATTTTATATTTGTTTTTTCTCCGTTTTGATTTGTACTGTGCAGCACATTGGTCAACCTCTGGTTGTGTTAAACAGTGCTATATAAATAAAATTGATATTGACAAGACATTAAATAAATAAGTCCCACTTGAAGCTCAAGTCCCACTCACTTGAAGCTAGCCCGGACCTCCGTTTATACCCTTCTCTCCTATCTTGATCTTTGATGTTTTATACTATTTTATTTTTGCCCAACAAATCCAGAAACATTTCATAAAGCTTAAAATCATGTTTTAAATAGAGGTCAACTTCAATGCACTCCAGTGATCCAGTGAAACTCAAACTCACCTCTTTGAGTTTGTCGGTGAGTACTCTGATTTCCTCTTCATATTTGTCTTCCTTTGTGGAGTACTGGAGAATAAATGGGGGAAAAACAATAAATGATGCACCCATCACTGTGTCAAAGTCAAGAGCTTTTCTTGCGATAAACAAGCCTTTGAAGATGAAAGATAAAGAGTGGCTTTAGATATCACTCACTCTACAGTATACAACCTACTACAGAATACTAAAATACATGACTAAGTCTGAAATCAGAAGAAGAACAGCTTTGCATAGCTTTGGCAACAGAGATGGCTGTGAAGTCAATAAGTATGAGAAATTTAATTTGCTTAGCTAAGAAAATTGATTTTAAAAACTGGCTTGTTTCACCTTGCATGAGGCCTGTCACGATATCTATTTTTTTGGACGAAATATTGCACCAAACATTATTGCGATACATGATATTAATCGCTGTTAAGACATTATAATAGCCTCATAATGCAAGTACACTGTCAAAGAACACTAAATATTTTATTTTCATGAGTATTTAATAGAATTGCAGCAATTGTAATTAATCAATGACAATTTAATAATGAGGGCGACGCAGTGGCGCAGTAGGTAGTGTTGTAGCTGATTTGAGCTTCGGCTGTCTCAGTTGGCGTTTCTGTGTAGAGTTTGCATGTTCTCCCTGCATTCACGTGGGTTTCCCCCACAGTCCAAAAACATGCGGTACAGGTGAATTGGGTTGGCTAAATTGTCCGTATAGTGAATAAGTGTGTGTGTGTGGATGTTTCCCAGAGATGGGCATCCGCTGCATAAAAACGTGCTGGATAAGTTAGCGGTTCATTCCGCAGTGGTGACCCCGGATTAATAAAGGGACTAATAAAGCCGAAAATGAATGAATGGATTTAATAATGAAGAATTGGAATTAGAATATGAAAATATATATCCTAAACAAATAAATAACAATAACAAATGTTAACAAAAAAGTGGAAGGTAATAAGAAGTAGGAAAAAAAGTTACATTTTTAAACAAAATCATTTTAGACAGAGTACTGTAATACTTTAGAGTAAATTCAATTGTGAATGAAACCTCCAATATAGATTGGATGTATTCAGAGGCTGCATAATCATCTAAAATCTTTCTTACATTGGTTTTTATGTATGCATTACATATTGCATCACCAAAATATAATTGAGGTAATGTTCATGTGTTGTGCGATACGTTGATTATGATTACTGTGACAGGCCTACCCCTGCATACAAGGGAATCTCAATTTCATCCTCAAACAATTTTTTTTTGCACAAAGAATAAACAAATACTGGCAGCCCTAACAAAAGAATAAATAGTGATTCCGACTTAAAAGTGAGCATCATTTGGACTGGGCTGTGATATACTACATGTACTCTGCCTACCTTCTCTGCCTGAGCTTCCAGGGACTTCAAATTGTTGGTGACATTTTTCAACTCTTCTTCAAGGTCACCAGATTTGCTGTACCACAACAAGGATGCAGGAAAAGAAAGGCAAAGGAGAGGAGAAAGAGAGCACTTAGAGAAGACGGGAAAGGCAGCAGTTTAGCTAAAGAGACCCCAACTTGAATGAAATGATGAGGTGATTCTGGCTGTAATCGGGGAAAATTTAAAGCTACGAGTGCACGGTAAAATTGTAAATGCCTTCAATTTTTACTCACAAAGCAATTTACTAAATAATGACTATGTAAGGGATATATATATATATATATATATATATATATATATATATATATATATATATATATATATATATATCCCTTACATAGACATTATTTAGTAAATTGCTTTGTGAGTAAAAATTGAAGGCATTTAAAATTTATTATATATATATATATATATATATATATATATATATATATATATATATATATATATATATATATATATATATATATATATATATATATATATAAAATATAATAACGACAGGCTAAAATGACAAGTTAAATGATGACTCCACTGAGCATTACGGTTCAGTACAATGCTGTATGATACACATTTTTGTTTCCACCATCAATGTACTAAAATAATAAACTGCACTGTACTACTTTTCTGTGACCCTTTCATAAGGTTACTTAATACGGTACTACAGTACCATAAAGGTGGAGCTAGACTCGAAGAACAGCACAGAAAGTGCACCATTTTTAAATACACAGCCGAAACACACACCATTATGTGGCCATGAACTATGGTCATCCCAAGCTCAAACCAATTTAGTCTCTTTCTTAAAACTGTGCCTACGTGATTCAGCAAACACTTGCCTTCATCAGGGTAATGATACTACCATGTTACCCTGATGAAGGCAAGTGTTTGCCAAAAAGCGTGGCTACAATTTTAAGCAATAGCCTTGTCAATGAAGGCTTTTAATGTTTTTTCCACAATTTTCAAGTGCCTTGGACTTACTTTTGCACAAGTTCTTACCCAAAGAGCACATCCACATTAATTAACAGGGTATATTCAGGAATCCTAAAGATAATTTCAATACCTTTTAAGACTTTTTAAAAGACCTTCTTAAAATATGTTAAGACCTCGTCGCCACTTCAAGTTCTAATCTGTATCAAACCTTTAACTTAATAAACAGTTGTTAATAAACGGTTGTAGTTAAATGAATCAATGAAGCACAACCATGCAACAGAACTCCGATAAGCTCGGGAGAAACAAAGCTTGAAAAACTATTTGTGCGGTTGTTTTCAGCAACAGGCTTTAGCCACTGTTTAAATTGGTCTTTCTCCAAACAGGAGTACGCAAACTTACATTTCCCCATTTTGCCATCTGATTTGCTCTATGGTTTTGCTACACGTGGTGAGTCACCTTTCCGCATTTGAAGCAAATGATGTTACATCTAAGATGCTACAGACAGCCTATAACAAATGACACACAGCCCCATGGCGGATGCGCGCACTCTCTCACTCTCTTTTTTAGGAACAAATATTGGAATATTGTTGACCGCCCGCTCCCGTTCGAATTACACCAGAGTTACCGAACGCTACCGCGCTTATATATTTATGATTTATGCTGAGTCAAACACTTTGGACAACGCTTGAACAAAATTCAAGACCTCGTAAAACACGATTAAGACTTTTAAATACCTTTTAAAGGCTTTAATTTTCTCATTGATTTATCAACTTTTAATACTTTAAGACCCCGCGGACACCCTGATTAAGCTACCCCTGAGCACTTTTTATTTCATTATTAATTTTGTCTCTTCTTGTGAAAATAGCCACAGAAGCAAGAACGGAATCTGCTGTATGTCCTCTATTGTTGTTTACGAGGCCGTTCACATTACATTTAAATGTGTAGAAAGCTCAAAGAGGAGCCACTTCCTCACTATTCGCATGTGCTTGTTGTGCATCTACATTTAAAATAATAAACTTGAGTACGCAAAAGAAGCAATAATGTAAACAAAATGAAGAAAGCCACACATTTCTGCCATACACCATGCCTAAAAGGTAACATCCTGTTGTTGGCAGTGGAAACGCAAGCAAGATCAGGGTGATCCATACTGAACTATATCATACTGTACTATACTGAACCGTACCGTGCCACTCAGTGGAAACAAGACATAATGAACACAAGAATTTACATCCTTCAAAGTGACTAACATTTCAATTCCTTTTCCTGAAAGTTACATAAGAGAAATAGTAAAAATGTGGTGCTGCCCAAGGTTCTAGTTGAGGCCCCTTTTCCTTTAGCATTTGATCTGCAGAGGTATAAAGCCGAGATGAGCAGCAGAGGAGGTCACAGATCTTCGAAAGAGAGGAAAAGTCAACAGAAGCTGGCGCAAGCGTGCTACATTAGTTTCTCAGTGGTACCTCTTCCTCTCCAGCCATCATGGATTTCAAATTCTGGTCCATGAGTCTAAGTTCCTCCTCCAGCTGCCTGACACGACTTGGTTAGTCCAAAATGGGCCAGTAGGGGGAAGGGAGGTAATGGGGGGAGTCACAGGACATGATCAACGGAGCATGCATTTGGAAGACAGGGGAATAACCACAATCAGAAACCTTGCTGTTGTTAACTGATCCAGAGTACTTTTCTGTTACTTAAAGAGATAATTCACCCAAAAATGTCTTCCTCATTTACCCACACTCAATTTTTAGAGTCAATACAGGGCCATATAGACGAATTAAATGTGGTGATGTCATTGACCCATGAACATTTCCTGCGTGTTGTCAAACTATTTCATATCTGTAAGATGGGGTAATTTAATCATAACTTGATTGTATAACAGCTATCGTAACATTACTTATCAATATGTGGAATTTTCTGGACTCTCAGAAGCTATGGAAATTTAAAATGTAAAACAGGATATACATCAGGACTATTGTTGTTGTTTACATCCCTCAAAATGGTCTGTATGCTTGGAACATGACAAGGGGGTGGAGTTACAGGAACTGGGGCGTGTACGGCATGTCTGGACCTGCCTCCCATGAAGTGACATGACTCCGCCCCATTTCAAATCAGGGCCAGAAAGACAAAAGCACAGAAATGTGAAGTGCAAAAAGAAAACAGCATCGCAATCTCACGGTTGACTGAAGAGCAAATCAAAATGAACATTGCAATTGACTTGAGAGGTTTTGTAAAAAAGCAATACTGGAAAAAAAAATGTTTTGCAAATATGTGTATACATTTTAAAATTTTCAAATAGTAAATTTCTTTTTTTGCACTACTTGATTTTTATCTGCAGTCCTTTATTTTTGTTTGAAAAATTCATTTTTATTTCTCAAAACTCAATTTCCCCTTTGCAATTTTTTGAGATTTTTTATTATTTATTTTTTTTTGCTCATTTCTTTATTTTTTGTTTGCAAAACTTTCTTTTATGTTGCAAATATATGGCCCTGGATTGACTTCATAAATCTTTATTGAATTCCTTTTTTCTGTTGAACACGAAACAAGATAATCTGAACACTGTTGGGGGGGAAAAAAGCTGTAAACGAGGACATTGAATTATAAAAAATAATAATTTAAATAATAAATAAAAATAAATAATTATTTAAATAATCTTTTTAATAATTGTTGGGTGAACTATCCCTTTAAGAAAAGCACATTTGCAGCAGCTGAAGTCTTTGGAAATCCCAAATAACTTCCATTATTGAATGGTAAGTTTACTAATCGCAGCTTAGTTATTAATTACTGCCACCACAGGTATGAATATCAAATGCAGTTATAAATAAAACATTGCAGTTAATTCAATTTTGTTAATTGCACCCTTGTAAGGAATATAACTATGAATCAAATGCAAGTTTGAAGGCTTGTACATCTTTCCATTGTGTTAGTTATAGTCTATGTCTGCGCATTGTGGAGTCAAAAAACAGAATCAGTAACAAATATCAATGACACAGGAGTAAAAGGTAACTGGTGTGTTTATGGAACAATGCAATGAAACCCAATCTTTACTAAACAGTTCGATTATGATTTGTGTGTACTCACGCCTCAGCCACTTCAGCTCGTTCCTCAGAGCGCTCAAGCTCACCCTCAAGAATCACCAGCTTGCGTGCCACCTGAAGTCAGAAAATACACAAAAACAAACACAATTTTACAGATGCATATACATATCAATAATATGTAAAGACAAGTTATGAAGAACAAGATTAATCCCCAATAAATAATAATGCTGAGAAATCAAACTCCCACAACACTTTAACAACAAAAATGTAAATGTATTCTGGAAAATAATACATATTTAAAATGAATTTCAAGTAAACATGACTAAATTATTGTAAGATGCTTATGGTTTTAGCTTATTACTATTTTTATTTAATTCTAAACCTGGAAAATAATGTCCTTACTATCTACTGTGAACTTTCTGAACCATAGAATAGACAAAATTTATATTTTAAGCGCATTGTCTTTTAATAACTAAAGAAAAACCTTAAAGGTGTGAAAACATTGTAAAGCCCGGCTCACTGTGCATTTGTTCATCTGAGAAAATTTTTAAAAAATGCTAAAATCTGTGATCTTTAATAGTTGACATGTTCTCCGACAGCAGAATAATGCTTTTTCTGGTTTAATATCAATGCATATTATGATTAAGATGAATGCTACAGACTGTTCGTATTAACATTTAACAGTTATAGTCATTTATCATTTCAGTTAATGAGCGTGTCATGGATTGATGACGTCAAAGTTCTAATGAATCTTTTGTGTGTGTGTGTGTGTTTGCCATGTCTTGATTTCCGTTCAATCTTACATTATGACAGCTGAAATCTTACAGTGTGACATGGGGATCATATTCATACAATCTGACATGCTGCAATAGTTTTGGGTTATTAACAAGCCCACAGTTTGAGCCAGGCTCGATATAAAGTTGAAGTCAGAATTATTAGCGCCACTGTTTATTTTTTTCAGCAATTTAAGTTTAAGGGAGAGAAGATTGTTTAATGCATTTCTAAACATAATAGTTTTAATAACTCATCTCCAATAACTGATTTATTTTATTTTTGTCATGATGACAGTAAATAATATTTGATTAGATATTTTATAAGACACTGCTAAACAGCTTAAAAAGACATTTAAAGGGGCTTAACTAGGTTAATAAGGTTAACTAGGCAGGTTAGGGTAACTAATTAGGCAAGTTATTATTCTGAAGACTATCGCAAAAAAAAAAATCTTAAAGGGGCTAATAGTTTTGATCTTAAAATGTTTAAAAAAAATTTAAAACTGCTTTTATTCTAGCTGAAATAAAACAAATAAGACTTTATACAGAAGAAAAAATATTATTAGACATACTGTGAAAATGTCCTTGCTCTGTTAAATATCATTTGGGAAATATTTAAAAAAAGGGGGAAAAAATAATAATAAAAGGAGGGCTAATAAATCTGATTTCAACTGTATAGTTACTGAGATATAAACCATTTATGTTGTATCATTTTGGTTATACCACCTACAGGGCAAAACTTGAATATATGGTTTTGTTATAAAAATCTTCATTTAAAATCAGTCATTGGGTGAGGTGAAAGTGTCCGGGATCCCCACCTCCTCATATTTGCGGTCAGCCTCCTCAGCGATGTGTTTGGCCTCCTTCAGCTGCATCTCCTGGATCTCCATCTTCTCCTCATCTTTTGTTGCTCTGTTTTCTATCACCTTCATTCCTCTGCATGAAAGAAAATCACATGGTCAGCATTACACTCAGGCAATTCCATCCAAGGCCACACACAACAGGTTCATAGTATTTCCTCATGATTCTTGAAGGCTTTGTTCACACAGCACTCCAGTTGACCAACCAAGAAACTAACTATTAATTTGTTTAGCCACTGTCCACTTCAGCCATCCATTACTCAAACGACTTGATATTTAGTGTCCCATAAAGGTATTTATCCATTTATTTATTGTTTGTCCCAATGTCAGCAAAAGCTATATTCATGCCAAACTCAAAGGGTAATAACATTTACAATATTTATAGATATTATTTCAGTTCATTCTACACAACCATTTCCCGAACATTTCCCAATCGTTTTAACAAATTTTTGTTACTAATTTCCTTCGCCTTTTCCATAATGACAGTACATAGTATTTTAACAGTTATTTCGCAAGATAGTAGTGTTCAGTGTAAAATTAAATTTAAAGGCTTAACTGGGCAAGTTTGGTTAATTTGGGAAGTCATTATACATTTACATTTAAATTTAGTCATTTAGCAGACACAGTGCTTTGTTCTGTAGTCAACTGTAAAACAAATAAAATCCTTGAAAGGGAAAATAACATTGACCTTAGCAGTTTTTACATTTAATATACAGGTTTTTATCCCAGAAATAAGAAAAGAAAAAATTCTAAATTCTAAATTTCTAAAATTCTAAATTTCTAAATTCCAACATTAATATTTTACATGAAATATTGTATAATACAGGGTGATGCAATGGCGCAGTAGGTAGTGCTGTCACCTCACAGCAAGAAGGTCGCTGATTCGAGCCTCGGCTGGGTCAGTTGGCATTTCTGTGTGGAGTTTGCATGTTCTCTCTGTGTTCGCGTGGGTTTCATCCGGGTGATCTGCTTTCCCCCACAGTCCAAAGACATGCGGTACAGGTGAATTGGGTAGGCTAAATTGTCCAGTGTATGAGTGTGCATGGATGTTTCCCAGAGATGGGTTGCAGCAGGAAGAGCATCCGCTAAGTAAAACATGTGCTGGATAAGTTGGTGGTTCATTCCGCTGTTGTGACCCCGGATTATTAAAGGGACTAAGCCGAAAATGAATGAATGAATGAATATTGTATAATAATGTTAATAATGACTTATATTAGAACAAATAATTAAAATGTCAGAGGACGGCTAACAATTTTATCTTGAAACATATATACATAACAATAAATAAATAAAATCTTTCAATTTGATATTTTAAATTTGGTAAAGATTCAGGAGAATCTTAAAAACATCCATTAGAATAAATAAATGATCTGTGCTTGTAAACAAAGTATTTCAAGAGTTCACACTTAGCTGATGATTGATAAAAAAGCGTGTTTGGCATGCTGTCCTGGGAGAGAGCCTTGAGCTCAGAAGATCCCCGAGCCCAAGGCTCCCTCCCATTTCATCGGGAGAGAGGGAAGTCTGAGCTCAGGTGGGTCTTGAGAACTTGCCCTAATTCATTCGTTCGTTCAGCCCATTCTTTGATTATTAGGGGTTGCTACAGTGAAATGAACCACCAATTATACAGCATATGTTTATGTGGTGAATGCCCAGTACTAAAACACTCATATACTGTTCCAATTTGGTTTATTCAATTCATCTATAGAGCATGTCTTTGGACTGTGGGAGGAAACCGGAGTACCCAAAGGAAACCCCCGCAAGTATGGGTAGAACATGTAAACTCTACACAGAAATGCCAACTGGCCCAGCTTGGACTCAAACCAGTCACCTTCTTGTTGTGAGGCAACAGGGCAAACTACTGCGCCACCCTGTTCTTTATTAATCTAGGAAAGAGGGGGAAGAGTAGGGGTAGATGGGGGATTCTTCAATGTAAGGATGACTAAGGTAAGGAAATCTGGTTATTTATGCACATTTGGATTCGTCTGATTTGTAAATCATATGATAGCTAATGCGGGACCGGCCAAGGTCAATAGTAAGTTCATGATCCTCTTAAAATTAGTTTAAAAATAAACTTTATAATAACTTGAACAACTTGATAACTTGAATTGCTGCGTCCACACCTCTCGCTCTCATCTGCAGCTTTCTCTGCCTCCTCCAGCTTCTGTAGTGCAGTGGCGAGTCTTTCTTGAGCGCGATCTAACTCCTCCTCAACCAGCTGGATACGTCTGTTCAGAGATGCCACCTCAGCCTCGGCCTGCGGTCAGAGGGAAATCACACAATGAACAACAGGACTGCATGACATGGAGGAACAAATGTGTGATAAATGTGCTGGGTAATGAAGGTGATATGCAATGCTCAGATCTTGAAGGAGGGTCTAAAGCGATTTAGTTCATTCAGATTTATAAACACTCTTAAATAGTTAAATAGACTCTCATGCTCAAATACTCCTACGCCACATGAAAGTGTCTGTTTAAAGAGATTATTCACCAAAAAAATGAACAATTATTCACCATGAAATGGTTCCAAACCTTTACGAGTTTCTTTCTTCATTTGAACACTAAAGAAGATATTTTGAAGAAAGCTGAAAACCTGTAACCATCGACTTTTCCGTAGGAAAAATTAAAAGCATGGAACTCAAAATATCTGGTAGGCGGGAGATGGGTCTGAAATATGGGAAACTCCTGGGAAAAACAGGAGTGTTGGCAGGTATGTTCTGCTGTGGCGACCCCAGATGAATAAAGGGACTAAGCCTTGCATCTTTAGTAATTGTTTCAACTAAATACACTGTGGGGCAAAGCAGGGGCGCAGTAGGTAGTGCTGTCGCCTCACAGCAAGAAGGTCGCTGGGTCGGGCCTCGGCTCAGTTGGCGTTTCTGTGTGGAGTTTGCATGTTCTCTCTGCGTTCGCGTGAGTTTCCTCCGGGTGCTCCGGTTTCCCCCACAGTCCAAAGACATGTGGTACAGGTAAACTGGGTTGGCTAAATTGTCCGTAGTGTATAAGTGTGAGTGTGTGTGAATGTGTGTGTGGATGGTTCCCAGAGATGGGTTGCGGCTGGAAGGGCATCCGCTGCGTAAAAACTTGCTGGATAAGTTGGTGGTTCATTCCGCTGTAGCGACCCCGGATTAATAAAGGGACTAAGCCGACAAGAAAATGAATAAATAAATACAAGGTTTTGTTCTAATAGGTGGATTTAGAGGATTTTGCATAAAAAGCAGAAGTGGATTTAACTGGTTGACGCAAAAGAAAATCTCCTTTGTTAAAAAACAAAGAATTGTTTAAAGTGGCATTTTTGGAAAAAAAGATTTTTTTTATTTACTAGCTAATAGCCTTTTCATTACATATAAAATTAAATTGGCGAGGCAGTGACGTAATAGGTAGTGCTGTCGCCTTACAGCAAGAAGGTCGCTGGGTCAAACCTCGGCTCAGTTGGCGTTTCTGTGTGGAGTTTGCATGTTCTCCACGCCTTCGCGTGGGTTTCCTCCGGGTGCTCTGGTTTCCCCCACAGTCCAAAGACATGCGGTACAGGTGAATTGGGTAGGCTAAATTGTCCGTAGTGTATGAGTGCGTGTGTGAATGTGTGTGTGGATGTTTCTCAGAGATGGGTTGCGGCTGGAAGGGCATTCGCTGCGTAAAAACTTGCTGGATAAGTTGGTGGTTCATTCTGCTGTGGCGACCCCAGATTAACAAAGGGATTAAGCCGACAAGAAAATGAATGAATGAATAAATACACTGTCTTGTTCCATTAAGTGGGTTTTGCATAAAAAGCAGAAGTGGATTTAACTGGTTGAAGCAAAAGAAAATCTCCTTTGTTAAAAAACAAAGAATTGTTTAAAGTGGCATTTTTGAAAAAAATGATTTTTTTTTTGGAAAATTTACTAGCTAATAACCTTTTTATTACATATAAAATGAAATTTCCAAACCAAATTATAAGAGCCTGATAGAAAATGCTCATTTACAAGAAAAAAAGTCTGATGGATTTAAAGGGTTTTGCAAACTCTTCATTTGCTTATTTATTTATTAACAATGTTATAATGTAGCTAAATGAAGCCGATGTTCCCACCAGCCACTGCAGCATTCTGTTTGAAGGCACTGCTGGCGTTAAAGTTTAAAAATGCAAAGTTCACCGTAAAGAGGGCTGAGATCATGGTCTGTTTGTCCAATACTTTAATAGCTAACTACATGCTAGCAACGCAATTACACGGTCAGCCTTTTAAAGGTGGGAACATTTAATAATGTCACCAAGTACACAGTACAATGGACACGAATGAATAGTTTCTCTGTCCTTTAGTTTAAAGATCTCCTCATCATGTTGAAGAACAATGTGCCTATAGCTTTATTAGCCAACACTGAAAAAGGGCAAGTCTTCTCTCATGCTGATCTTTATAATATAGTAAACCAACAATGTCAGTACGAAGGTGGCCCAATTTGTTTGTAGGTTAAGGCCATGCAGCATCTCCAGCCATTTTCATGGAGAAATCCAGGTTAAGAAAGAGTGACTAAAGAAACAAACGTCAAACTGGTGTCTTACACAGACAAGCACACAAGAGGATTAACCTCTGAGTTAAGATACTCAGCGTCTACCCTCACATGGACTAATACTGCACTAACACCACATTTAACAGACCATCTGCATCACCCACAATTTTTGTATCTTCATGTCATAAACGGGAAGAGCTTGACTTTGGTGTAAGGGATGTTGCGAGTATATGTGGGTCAACATCCCACATCCAGCCTCAATATAAACTGTAATCCGCTCCTTGTGTCCAGCGCATTAGCTCAAATTCACTTGACAGGTCAGAAGGCTGACATTCACTGACGTTTTACAAACTTGTTTATTACACATCGTTTGCTGTTCTTATATGTGACCCTGGACCACAATACCTGCATGGATATGTTATTTTATGCTAAAAGCATTTTCTTTATATATATATATATATATATATATATATATATATATATATATATTAATTATTATATATATATTATATATATATATATATATATATATATATATATATATATATATATATATATATATATTATTATATATATTATTATATATATATATATTACATTGTTACATATATATTATTATATATATTATTATATATATATATATTACATTGTTACATATATATATATTACATTGTTGCTCTTTGCTCTTGGAGCGGTTTGCTTTCACACTGCAAAGTTTCTAAACGCACAAAGAGCTAAAAAAAGGCCCGTGTGAGTAAACTCTCCTCACATTGGTCAGAGTTTCACGGTTTATTTTGCAGAGTCACGCTCAGCTGTCAGGAGGAGGTGGTGGTTTGGTGGTGTTTGACAATGTGCGTGCGACGTGTCTAATGAGCGAGGAGGGATGCGGTGGGGAAGGGTGAAAAAGGTGCGCATTGTATTTGAGGACCAGGAGGGAGACGCTGATTACCAGGAGATTATCACTCGTTTGCGGGCATCCTGGAGTCTCTGTGCATTTGCGGGAGACTACCGACACTTCCAGGAGACTTGGGATATGCCTGTTGAATAACCTCCCGCCCTACTCATAATTATCTCTTCATATTGCCTTATGCCTATTACATATCCAAAAAACACTATGATATAACCGTGCTCGGTTCGTATTACTTTCTCGATACAATCGATCCGCTCCAGAGTTCATTTCAATCGAGCCGAGACCACCTCATTCAAGCGATCTCGGAACGATTGTTTTGGAGCGGATCCCAGCGCAATTGGTGGTTTCACATATGCCAAACGAACCGCGCTAACTGGGCAAACGAGACAGGTTCCGAGACAAAAGTGTAGGTGTGAAAGCACCCTAACACAATAAATTATTTTCCAAATAGAGATATTAAGTCATCTGGTTAAATTGTATTCATGTTGCAATATATATTGCAATGTTAGATTTTCCAATATCCTGCAGCCCTACTTGCCATTTCAAACAAAATACATTACCAGAAAGCTTATTTATTCAGCTTCCAGGTGAATAAATCTAAATTCTCAATAATAAATCTCAATTCTCAAAAATAAATCTCAATTCTCCAGCAAAATCACTAAATTTATCTTACGTATTTTCTCTTATGAATGGAACTTGAGATTGACAGGCGAATTGGTGCAGCGGCAGCAGTAATGCGGTTGATCTACCGGTACGTTTAGGTCAGGGGTGCCCAAACTTGCTTCTGGAGGGCCGTTGTCCTGGACAGTTTAGCTCCAACTTCCTTTAACACACCTGCCTGGAAGCTTCTAGTACATCTTGATAGAGCTCGATTAGCTGGTCCAGATGTGTTTAATTGGAGTTTGGACACCCCTGGTTTAGGTAAAGAAGGAGCAGAGCCGAAAAACAAAGCTCTCGATTTACCGGTCAATCTACGTTCCTACTCTCACCTATGGTCATGAGCTTTGAGTCATGACCGAAAGGACAAGATCTCAGATACAAGCAGCCGAAATGAGTTTTCTTCGCAGGGTGCGCTAATGCTGTGTTCACACAAGAAGCGGTACATGCAGATAAATCACACTATTCGCACATAAACAGACGCGTGAACATTTTGAGTTTACTCGCTTCATTCACGCATCAAATTCGCTTCATTAACACGTCAAATTCACTAAGCAAAAGACGCAGATTCGCATCATGGGCAGGGCTTCTGTCTGCCCGGTGACTGTAGCTTCGTTGCTAAATGGCTAACATGGATTTTATTGAGAAAATAGCTGTGTGTTATGTGCTTTATGAAGGCTGGAAAACAGCGTTGATTTATTTGGAGCCCTGTCTGAGTCCACTAGATCCTTTCAGAGGTGCACCCAGCTCTGTGAGTTCATAAACTCCTCCAGAAACTTAACCTGGATGATGGGAGCTTTGTGGTCCTTCTGACTGAGCCCAGCCCAGTTTGATCAACTGTTGTCCGGTGTCAGTAGGAGGATTTTCCCCCGGGACACCAAAAAAGGCACTACATCATAAGCACACTCCTACAAGAGAAAACTCCTGATTGGTTAATGCGAAGCAAATGTCTGCTGAAATTCAGATTTTCGAACTGGCCTGGAAACGCTTTGGGATCCCCCCAGAGGAGCTGGAGGAAGTGTCTGGGGACAGGGAAGTCTGGAGTTCTCTCCTAAGGCTGCTGCCCTGCGACCCGGCCCCAGATAAGCGTAGGAAAATAAAATGACATCTTTTCAACTGAGATAAAGTTGGGTTTATATATGCACATTCATTCAACAGAGACAACATCTATATATTGTTTGTTAGGCTATTTAAATATTCAGTCTGAAATGGATATATAAATATATATATATATGGACAGACTTCTACACAACATTTGCTTTATTTAATTGACTGTGAACAATGTTTTCCTTTAATAGTCATTGGCTGCTAATATTATTTCACCATTTACAATTTGCAATTAATATTTTTCTGAAAGGATAATATTAAGGAGAAAGTCCTAATATAAAAACCAACGTCTTTCTAGAAACCAACCAATTCTTTACGGTTTCGTGGTCTATGGTCCCAAATGTCTATGATATCGAGTTAAAGTTGGTTTTATATTCGTTCATTTAACTGTCTCTATATTATTTAAAACACTAATCTTAATATTCAATCAGAATTAGCATGCAAGTATGGCTTCAAAACAACATCAACACTATCTAATTGACTGTAAACATGGCTGTACTTTGATAGTCATTGGCTGCTAATATGATTTCCCAATTTAGAATTTGCCAAGAATACTTTTCTGAAATTATAATATTGTGCAGGATGTCTGGATATCCGAATTTAAAACCAGCTTTACCTCTGTCCATGATGAAGTAAACTAAATGCATTTGCTATAATAAAATTTGAACGCCTCACAACAAAACAAAACAAAGAAGATGTCATTTTCCACCCATGGTGAACACAGTTGTCATCTACATCTAATTAGATACATACTAAAGGTCAACCTGACATTTAATGCCATGAGGCCTTCAAAAGCCCCTTTCTTAAATACTCCTGACTGTTTCTGTTTCTTATAAATAAAAGAATCGAAGCCAATGAAGTGAATAGAGTGTGTCTGTAAATAACTAAACTCAGTATCCCACTGAATATCCGAGCCTCAGGGACAGTGCTAAAGGATCCAGCAGGCACTCACTCTCTCTCTGCACTGCCGCTCCAGGTCCACCTCTCTCTGCAGCATTTCTGCCCGATCCTCCGCATCGTCCGCCTGCTGCTGCAGCGTCTGGATCTTCCTCTTCACGGCCTCTATGGAGGTTATCGATGCCATTCCTCCTGAATCCCCCAAAATCGACTATCAATAAATGTCAAATGTCAACACGGGACGGACGGTGGAGATGTCGCTGCGTCCCCGTGAACAATCATGCGTTCATCAATAAACACCAACCACAGCAAATACGTCTCAGTTCAGTCTCCTCTTCCAATATTTGCACCTAAAAGCGTGAATTTCTCGTATCTTCAGGAAATGTGCAGAGGACAATAATCTATTCACACAAAGAGCGAAACAAACAGGCGTCGAGCTCGAGTTAACGCTATGTGGACGCCGGTACAACAGATGGCGCCGCGCACCTCTCAGGTGTTCAGAAGCGCAGAAGAAGAAGAAGGAAAGTTCCAGAGCCCCTCCTGCTGTAAAGTCTGCAGAAAACGAACAACCGGGGCTGCTTCTCTATACAAACAACATGTTTCTTGAAATGAAGCAAAAACCGACACCTTCTGTCAGTAGTGAAGTTCATGAACTGATAGGTGAGACATGATGATAAAGCCACGGATGAGTCAAGACACAGGTGAATCCAGAACACCAGTCAAAACACCTGACGAGTCCAAACTTTTAAAGGGATACTTTCGCTAGTAGCCTATAAGTATTCCACACAAATATTCTGCTATGATTTACATATTATTTACTTATTGTTTAAATCCGTTATGAGCTTCTTTCGTCTGTTGAATGGAAAAGAAGATATTTTGAAAAATGAAACCTGTAACCGTTGACTTTCATAACATGTTTCCCCCCTACTAGTCACAGGTTCTCAACAGCAGTCATATATCTTCTGTTGTCTTTAACAGGAGAAAAAAATATATGTAAGTTTTAGAACCACTTAATTTATATTTTGGGCGAACTATCCCTTTAATTGGTTCATTATTTGTGGTTCATGGTTAATTATTCATGTAAAGCCTTGTAGTGCAATGTGGTTTGATGTCCAAATCTACTACCTATGTCCATGGTGACCACAAATTAACCATGTTATTTGTAGTAAAACTGTATTAATACAAATGAAAGTCAACAAGCACAAAACTGTCACGCTCAGATATGGCCTCTTTCCCCTCTATGGTAAAGCAGGTTCCATTTCAAGTGAATGAGGAAAGTTTACATGGACAATTCATGACCTGTTGATTTTGACAGAGGGAAAAAACTGTTTCATGTGTCCAATATGCCCCAGAATGTAGTGCAAATGTCACCACAGTGAAGTTTCCAAGTGCTCAAGTTAGGGCACAGGTGTCAAACTCAGTTCTTGGAAGGCTGCAGCTTGGCACAGTTTAGTTCCAACCCTAATTAAACACACCTGATTGAACTAATTGAGTCCTTCAAACTTGTTTGAATCCTAACAGGTAAAGCTGTGGTCACACTGGGCTTTTCTCCCCGTAGACTTCCATTCTTACGCAAGCGAATGCTTCAGACCGGAAACGCAGGGTCATGCTTCAAGTTTTGCAGGTTGCTGCGGTGCAAAGTTCAAGCTTGGTGAACTCTGACCTGCGAATTTGCATCACTTGACTGCATGAGACCAATGGAGGATCAAAACATGACATCTCTGAAGAAATTTAAAACATAGAGCAATCGCTCACTTTTAAAAGTGTCTAATAAGCGTGTTTAATCCCGCCCCTTTCGCAGCTCCGCACGACAGAATATTGCATGCTCAAACTCTAATGTGACCGCAGCTTCAGTGTGTTGAACCAGGGTTGAAACTAAACTGCAGGGCTGCGGACTAGGCATGGGATGATAACCGTTTTCAAGGTAAACCGCGGTTTGAAAAAGTCAAGGTTTTAAAACCGCCAACATTTTCTGCTATACCGTTCCTAAGGTATGTGTAAGAATTTTTTTTATTTACAAAATTGTTTTAGCTTTTTAGGAAAATTGTATCTCCAGCAGAAAAAAAATATCCAAAGATACTATTTTAAATTGTGAGGAACTCTGTGTTTTTGAAACTAACGAAGAGAGCAGCCCGACATGTTTACTGCTCCAAAATATTTTAAATGTTTCTCAAAATAAAACATATTGTGTTCAAAGGAAAAAAAAAACGTTTTAGTTTTTCCGCAGCGTCTTAAAATAACCTAAATTTTAAAAACTGAATTTAAGGCCTTAAAAAAATTTACTGAAATATGCTGTTGTGGGTCTTAAATACTTTTAAACAGGTCATCATTTTCACTATGTGCCAATGTCAATCAGAACAACCAACATATCCATCTAAAAAAAAGAAATGTTTAACAAAGTTAACATTTATTAACTATTTAGCAATATGGGTTAATTGTCTTCCTTTCATCCTTACATTACATTTGCTTAAAAGTTCTCCATGTTTTCATGTTTTATATATAAATATATGTTGTAATGTATTATAGCTTTTAAAACTTTGGGACATTCTGATTGTTTTTAATTGAATTGTTTAAGCTACATTGCATTTTTAGGAAAAATTCTGTTTTGGTTTGATTTTCTTAAGACTTTTAGATTGGTATCTCATTGTGAGTGTCGATTAAATAAATGACACCAAAAATTACAGTTTTTTTTATATATATAGCATTTTAAAATAATTTAGAAGTGAAAGGTGTAGTTATCTTCTAAATTAATATTAACCTTGATTTAGACCTCAGACTGAAAATATTTTATTGAACATTTGGAAAATAAAAAAATATTTAAGTAGAGTATATTTAGTATATAACTAGAGTTTGCTTGTTTTGACACATTATTTAACATATGTGGCTAAGAAATAACTTTTTAATTTTTATTGGGCAGAAAATTATTAGTGTTTTCCCTTGTGAAAGTCTAAAATTTCATTGATAATAGTCCAAAAAAGGTCTTAAAAGGTCTTAAATTTAACATGATGCAACCTGCAGAAACCCTGTTTACCCAGACATTTAAAAAGAGTATATTTTAGAGCAGTAATCACAATACCGTCAAACCATAAAACCGTGATATTTTTATCCAAGGTTATCATACAGTAAGACTCTTATAGCGACCCATGCAAACTGCAAACAGCCCTGCTTTAGGAGATTCCATTTAAACCCAGTCAGATGTTCTGCCAGTAGTGGACACTTGTATAAAGGAGTCAATGATGTAAAGACTAGGATCTTCATTCATAAAACTTTGCTTTGAAACTTTCCTAAAAATGAACATACGCCAGACTGCTGAAAATGGTGCGTACAAAAAAAAAGAGAGATTTTTGAAACCTTGCGTACACTCATCCGCACACATTTTTAGCTTTATAAATTATCACAGTCTACCTGAGAATATGCGTACGTGGAAAAGTCTTACATTTACTCACCCACTTTCAACTATATTTAGTCAATGCAGACGACCTTGTGACCTCTAATGCACATTAAATGAGCAATTTAATAGTGTCTGCCCAGTCATGTCAAAATGCAAACATTATCTCAAAAACAAAAGTAAAGGTTGAGTAATGCTGAGGAGAAAAAGGTTTTGTAACAAATATTGTTTTCCTTATGAAAATAATGATTATATTTGGAATTTACATTTCTAGCCACAGCAGTGTTGTTTAAAGAAAGAAAATTCGAATGGCAACATCTCATGCTGCAAATAAGCAAATGGTTCAATATCAAAATGGGTGCATTAGGGATAAATCATAATATAATTAATCAAAACATTCTTTTTAAAATTTCAATTCTTTAATTTATATTTTATTTCACTTTTTGTCATGCTAATGTTGCAAAGCTGTTAAATAGCATAGGCTTACATAAAAATAAAAATGTCCATATTAGAGAAGAATACAATAGACTCTTTACTTCGACTGAAGCCCCTGGCTACTACAATGTTACTATAAGTATGTAAAAGATGGTTCATTTTTATGGGTGTAAAGCTGAGGTCACACTGGACTTTTCTCCCCATAGACTTCCATTCATACGCACGCGAATGCGTCAGACCGAAAACACAAGGTCGTGTGCCAAGTTTTGCAGTTCGCTGCATTGGAAGGTACAAGCTTGGTGAACTCTGACCTGCGAAATCACATCACGTGATTGCGTGAAACCACTTGAGCATCAAAACATGACCTCTCTGGACAGGAATTTAAAATATGGAGCAATCACTCGCTTGTTTTAATGTCTAATCATCTTGTTTATTCCTGCCTCTGTGCGCAGTGCGGTACGACAGAATTTGGAAAGCTCTTGTGTGACTGCAGCTTAACACTAAAGTGGACCAATACAATATAAATGGAATTGGTTGCACAAAATTGGGCATTTAGAAAAAATCATGAATTCATAATTTTTTAAAAGGGATAGTTTACCCCAAAATAAAAATGATGTAATTTACACCACCTCCACTTGTTCTAAATTTCTTTGAGATCTTTTTTTCTGTTAAACACAGAAGATATTTAGAATAATGTTGGAAAGCAGCAGCCATTTACTTCCATATTATTTTATCACATGGATGTCATTGGCTGCTTTTTCCAACATTGTTCAGAGTATCTTGTTTTGTCTTCAAAAAAAAAGAATCAATTGAAGAAATTCAAAAAAGTTTAGAACCACTTGTGTGTGAGGAAATCTTTATTTTTGGTAACCCATCCCTTTAATTTATTCTTGGAATGAACGAAATATATATAAAAAAATAAAAATAAAAAATAGAAATGGTCACATGATCTCACTGAAGAAAAAAAGCAAAAGCCCAAAACCTAGTTTGGTGAGGATGTTGAAGTTTATATGTCTAAAACCTAAGATCAAATTTTTATATTGTATTTGATATTCACATTTTAACCCTCACTCTTCAACTTTTTAAATTGTTTTTTTACAATAAAGGTAAAAATGCAAAAAATACATCTTACATTTTATTATAAAGTTCTTACATTTACTACATCAAGAAAGGTTTCACTCTAAAAAAGTGAAGGTTGGTAGTTTTACAATTGTGAAAATTCACACAAGAGCGATGCAATTAAAAATGTTTTCTGTTTTCCTGTAGGAGGTGCACTATTTCCTCTCCTGTGCAGCAGAGACTTTCTTATCAACACTCCATGTTTCTGGAAAAAAACAACTTGCAATTCTTAGTGTGCTTCCCACAGGTGAGTGAATTTGACAAACCAGCTGTATGAAAAAATCTCTCGTCTCCATATGCACCAGACACCTTCTTATAAGCACCCCACACTTCT
>NC_141030.1:6497500-6577500 GCF_052040795.2 Danio rerio | reverse complement strand
GTTGACAGGATGGACCCCAATGAGTTCAAGCCGCGCTCATGATTAATAGCCTGAGCTCTTCATGGCACTCGGCTAACTTTAGATACTGTATTATACTGACTGCAGCCACAGGAGGACGCATGCAGACCGCTTTATCACTCTTCCTCCTAAACATGTCATTGGCTTATTTTAGGACAATTTACATTTTTGACATCTGTGACACCCTTTGGAAAAAAATTATTGGTACATATTATTTTGTTTGATACATAATATTGTTATACATAACCCTTTATACATTTATATATATTCACTACCTGACTAAAGTCTTGTTGTTGATCCTATTTGTAAGAGCAAAAAAATAATAACTTGACTTTTAGTTGATCATTTAAGTGGCAGAAGGTAGAGTTTTCTGATGAATCATCTGTTGAACTGCATCCCAATCATCACAAATACTGTAGAAGACCTATTGGAATCAGCATGGACCCAAGATTCTCATAGAAATCAGTCAAGTTTGGTAAAGGGAAAATCATGGTTTGGGGTTTGCAAAGAAGGTCAAGGTGCCCCAGGATCACAATGATTAATGGAGGAGGCATTGAAGATGAATCCAGAGAATCTTAATGAACTCTGGGAGTCCTGCAAGAACGCTTTCTTTGCCATTCCAGATGACTTTATTAATCAGTTGTTGGAGTCATTGCAGAGATGTATGGATGCAGTCCTCCAAGCTCATGATAGAGCCAGACACAATATTCAATCTGTTTCCACTGCAGCAGGACTTTATATTTTATACTGGACATTATTTCTGTTCAGTGACAAGACTTTTTTCTAAGCAAAGTCAGACCTTACAGTCCTAATTAAATAATAAAAATCAATGCATGATCATATTTTATTAAAGTAAAATAAGCGTAATCTAGAGGCCTTTGTCTTTCATATAAGCCACTTCTGATACCAAATGATCAACATGAAGTCAAGTTATTATTTGTTGTTCCTAAAGCTAGGAAAGATGGCAGGACTTTTGTCAAGTAGTGTATTTGATTGATACATTAGATTAGGATGCTCTTTAAATAGACTCTGTATGCAATATTTATAAATTAGATACTTTTTCTGTAAATATTAAACATAGTAAAAATAGTACACATTTAGTAAACAATAGTAAACATTTTTGCTGGATACATTTTTTAGTGGTCATTTTTGATTACAAAAATGCATTATTTGTTTTCATCATTCATCATCATTATTCCCATTTAAATTTTTATTTTAAAGTTCATTTATTTTCTGTCTTTTAGTAGATATATTATCTGAGAGACGTGCTTTGTTTACCAAATAAAGTTAATCTAATTGGATTTGCATTTTAAACAATAAATAAAAGGTAAAAAGATTATATTTTTTATTTCACATATTAAGGTTTTAGTTATGATGCTTCCAAAATAATTCCGCAGAAATCCACAGATTTTTATCAAAATTCTCCGCAGAAATAGCAAAAAAACGTCCGCAGATTCCGTCTGGCCCTAATTATATGACACACTTGCTTTGTTTAACAAATAAGTGGATCTAATACGATTTGCATTTTAAACATCAAATAAAAGTTTAAAAAGTATTATTTTTTTATTTAACTTTATACGTTTTTAGTTACAATACACTCAAAGTCATTCTGCATAAATTTGCAGATTTTTCACAATATTATGTGCAAAAAAAAGCAACAAAAAAAAAAAGTTATTTAAATAAATTTAAATGGATTTAAGTTTATAATCTTTCTATTTTGACAGATATTGGGTGACCAGGCTATTATTTTAATGAATATAACTGTTTAATAAATCTTTTTTGTTTAAACACATCAAAATACATACATTCACTGAGAAGTGAGGAAAATGGATAGTTTTCAAAATGGGGATATCAACATGTGTGTCTGGTATAACTTTTGATTGCCATTAGTGTATGTAGTGTTGATCATCAGTGTGTCACTCACGTCTGCGGCCTTCTTCTCGGCCTGCTCCAGTTTCTCCTGAGCATCTTTCAGTGACTCTGAGTATTTGTCCAACTCATCCTCAACACCCTTCAGCTTCTTCTGCAGGGCCAAAAGCTCCTCTTCCAGCTACACACACACATGCAAACACAATAAACACTTAAAATACAGCAAAATGATACAAAAAAAACAAGAACTATTTAAAGTTTATTTATTGATTTATTTTTTTTTACCAAAATGTTTATATTTGAATGAGAAATTCAGGTGTTGAGACTTGTTAACTTTTTATTTCTCCACATTTTAAACATATGTCCAATTAAGTAGTGCAAACTCATTCATGCACCAATGATCACTGATCTGTTAATCCCGTCTCATAAATCGGTCTCATTTAGGTGGGCTGTTTGAGAATGTCGAGCAGGGGAGGGAATGAGCAGACAATTATAAAAAGCAAGGCTATGCTTTATCCCGCAGCTGCTGCTAGTCTCCAACCCTTAGCAGACGTCAAGTAAGCCACAACCCATTAACCGTAACATCCCACATAGCTCCGTGTCATAAAGCAGCCTCTATTTATTGCACACTTTGTGCCAGAGAGACAGTCGACTTCTGCATATGGAAGCGCACACAGAGCAAAATGCTGGCTGTAAAAATAGACCCAAGCTTTAAAGGTAGATGGCGTTTTGGTCAGCTCATAAATTGAGATGTGTAAAATAACTAGGGTGAATGACAGAACAAGTGAGCAGCTTTAAAACTCCGGCAGATGCCTTCTCTTTATGTTTGACGGATTGGGACAGGCCAGTTATGGGAAGCATTGGCGTCAAACGTGGCCCGGTGGCTCCAGATGGTACAAAGCCTTGATCCTATTATACTGAACAATTCAGTGAAGGTGGAGCGGGACAGAAAAAGAACGACATGTGTGCCGGACAACAGGGATGCAGTAACAAAGGCCTTGAGACCAGAATAGATGGAGTTGTGCCACCAGAACAAAGGCTCAGTCTTTGTTCAACCGAAAACATAATTAAATCAATTATAAACTCACTAATCTGGTTCCAAAACAGTGAGATATCCTAAGATCACTTAAAGTCACAATTATCAGATTTCATGTGCGCCGACAAAATCAGTTTACCCAAGGGAAAGCCAGTTGCTCCTCCATTATGGAGGACTCCTAGAGTGAGTTCACACATGGTGAGTTTGGTCGATTAAATAAACCGTAGAGAATGCTGCCATCTATATTTTGGGTGCACTATAAACAAGTGGACTTCTTAACTCATTCCTGTGCCAATGTGACTCCTTCACATACTTAATAAGCTCTTCACAACTTCTCAGCTGATAAAAATACCAACATGTCTACTGATGCTCTGTCGACTGCAAGTTGACATGTAGTTTAACCTTTAAAAGTTAAAGTTGACAGAGTAACTTTGAAACCATGTATATTAGTTGTAGTATTAGCAGATTGTTAAGTGTTGTAGAATAAGCTGATTTGTACCAGTGGTGTGAAGTAACAAATTACAAATATTCAAACTACTGTAATTAAGTAGTAATTTTAATTCACTAAGTAGTTTTATAAATGTGCACTTTTACTTTCCCTTGAGTAGATTTCAGTGCTGTATCTGTACGTTTACTCCACTACTATCCTTCAACCTGCTGTCAATACTTTATTTTCTCTTGTCTATAGGGATTAGAAAATTCAGTTCTGTGATTTCTGTCCATTCAAATTGCACCTAGAAGGTAAATCGCATCATTATGAACTACCATAAGACATGGGCGATTTGTAATTGCACCAAATTGTTTGGAAGCATTAAAAGTGTCCAAGAAAATGTCCAAAATCTTTACACGCATTGACCCAAAGACTGTTTAGATGCATGTCACTGATGAGGAGATGACAGATGTATGATGATCAAAATGGTCTTTAACACCCAGCAGGCACAGGACGTCAACATGATGTCAGATTGATGTTGTACCCCAACGTCATGGGGACATTGCATTTTGCTTGGAAATGAAATGAGGTTGACATTAAAACCCAGGTCAGGCTGACATCAGTGTCCAACATCCAACTTAAAATCAACCTAATATTAACGTCTAATGATGTTAGAGCTTGACGTTGTGTGGACGTTACCACTATGACACCTATCAGATGTAGGGCTTTGTTTGCCATACCTGATGAATAAATGTCAGTATTTGACGTCAATATGACAATGGTTTAAGATGTTGGCTCGACATTGGATTTTGGTCACTTTCTAACAACCTAAAATCAATAAAATATTAACGTCATTTGTTGTCGTTATTGGACGTCATTAATAACGTTGTCATTAGTTGTTGGCTAAACATTGAATTTTGGTCAGCTGACGTCACAACCTAAATCTAACATACTAACGTCTTATGACATTGTGTGCCTGCTGGGCAGTAACTTAATGCACTACAGAATGTTACGTTTACACACATTTACAAATTACATGTAAATGCATCAGCTTTTTACCGAGTAGTACTCACTACTCTTGAGTACTTTTGAATAGTCTACTTTTTACTCATACTTTGAGTAGTATTCACAACAGATACTTTAACTCGCACTACATTTTTAGGCAAGTAATAGTACTTTTACATGAGTATGATTTTTCAGTACTCAGTCACTGATGTGCACTAATACTCTAACATTTACTGTTAGTTGACATAGTTTCAAAGTTGACTGTAAGTAACTAAAATACATCCACAGTAGTAGTAATAGTAGAGCATTAGCAGATAGATTGGTCAGGTGTGCTAGAATAAGATGTACTTGAACTGTACTATTACTCTAATGACTTGTAGTTACATGTTACCTTTAAAAATTGTATTGGCTGAGTAACTTTCAAATCGACATGTAGTAGTAGTAGTAGTAGAGTATTGGTAGACTTTTAGGTGTTGTAGAATATGCTGACATGTGCTTGCAGAGTCTACTAATACTCTAATGATGACTGGTAGTTGGGGTAGTTTCATAGTTGACAGTAAGTAACTGAAAATACATTTACAGTAGTAGTGACAGTAGATTAATTGCTGACAGATTGGTTAGGGTTCGGTGTACTACAATAAGCGGACATGTACTTGCTGTCTACCATTATTCTAGTTACATGTTACCTTTAAAACATTTATTGACTAAGTAACTTTGAAACTACATGTCATTTATTAGCAGTAGTAGAGTATTTGTAGATTGGTAGAGTACTAATTCTCTAATAATGACTGGTCAAGGTTAGGTGTCGTAGAATAAGCTGACTTGTAGTTTACTAATACTCTAATAATGACTGGTTGTTGGTGTAGTTACATTTAAAAACTTGACAGTAATGTTGCAACTACAAGTTATTATAAATACACAAATCAAATATACAAGTCATTGTCATTGGAGTAATAGTGTAGAGCAGGGATCAACAATCTCTGTCCTGGAGGGCAGGTGTCCCTGCAGGGTTTAGCTCCAACTTGCCTCAACACACCTGTCTGGATGTTTTAAGTATACCTAGTCAGACCTTGATTAGCTTGTTCAGGTGTGTTTGATTTGGGTTGGAGGTTAAATCTGCAGGACACCAGCCTTCCAGGAACAAGTTTTACCCCTGGTGTAGAGTGTTAACAGACAGATTGGTTAGGTGTTGTAGACATTTAAAACTGTAACCCACTTTAGTTTAAGGTGACATGTTTCATGCACTCACAATTGTAGTTACAAGGAATTATGCATGTTATTGCATGTAACTAACACATTTTAACCCCAACCAAGCAGTAATTACATGTAAATGATTCATATTATCCAGAAGTTAAAATAATAGTTTCACTGTAACTACTTCACCTTAAAATACAGTATAACCCTTTGTTGACTGACTAACTAATACTCAAATAATGACTGGTAGTTGACAAAGTTACATGTTACTTTTAAAAACTTGATGGTAACGTTGCGACTGCAAGTCATTATATATACAAAAACATATATAGATGTAAATAATATTATAACGCCACATAGTCAAATATAGTAATAGTACAGTTACACTAAGTATATCACCTTAAAATAAAGTGTAATCCTTGGTTGACTGACTACCTTTAAAACTACATGTAGTGTATTAGTAGAGTATTGGTACTCAAATAATAATTAGTAGTTGACATAGTTGCATGTTACGTTTAAAAACTTGACAGTAACATTGCGACTGCAAGTCATTTATATATATATATATATATATATATATATATATATATATATATATATATATATATATGTGTGTGTATATATATATATATATATATATATATATATATATATATATATATATATATAAACAAATAAGTCATTGGAGTAATAGTGTAGAGTATTAGCAGACTGATTACAGTTAGGTGCCATAGAATAAGCTGACGTGTACTTGCAAAGTCTACGAATACTCTTAATAATAACTGGTAGTTGATGTAGTTGCGTTTAAAAACTTGACAGTAAAAATATGATAACAAGACATTATTATATATACACAAATCAATTATACAAGTCATTGGAGTAAAAGCGTGAAGGATTAGCAGACAGATTGGTTAGAGTTAGGTGTAGTAGAAAAAGCTGACGTGTACTTGCAGTCTACTTTTACTTTCATAATGACTGGTAGTTGACTCGAAATGACACGTAACCATTAAAACTGTTGGGTAACACTTTAATTTAAGGTGACAAAAAGTACTTACACATGTTCCACACACTCACAATAGGAATTACAATGGATTATGCATTTTATTACATGTAAATAATACATTCAGCTCTAACCAAATAGTAAGTACTGTTACACTGTAAGTATGACACCTTAAAATAAAGCGTAACCCTTGCTTGACTGACTAACTTTAAAACTACATGTAATCTATTAGCAGGAGTAGAGATTGTAAGGTGTTGTAGAATAAGCTGACGTGTACGTGCAGAGTGTACTAATACTCAAATAATGACTGGTAGTTGATGTAGTTACATGCTACTTTTAAAAACTTGACAGTAACATTGCGACTGCAAGTCATTATATATACACAAAACATATATACAAGTCATTGGAGTAATACTGTAGAGTAATAGTGTAGAGTATTAGCAGATTGGTTACAGTTAGGTGTTGTAAAATAAGCTGACGTGTGCTTGCAAAGTCTACTAATACTCTAATAATAACTGTTAGTTGATGTAGTTACATTTAAAAAATTGACAGTAGCAATACGATAACAAGACATTGCTATTTATACACAAATCAAATATGCAAGTCATTGGAGTAATAGTGTCGAGTATTAGCAGATTGGTTAGAGTTAGGTGTAGAGGAATAAACTGACGTGTACTTGCAGTCTACTTATTCTTTAACGACTGTAGTTGACTCGAAGTTGCACATAACCTTTAAAACTGTTGGGTAACACTTTAATTTAAGGTGACATACATTAGTTACACATTCCATGAACTCACAATAGGAATTACAATGGATTATGCATCTTAATACATGTAAATAACACATTCTAACCCCAAATAGTCAAATAGTAAGTACAGTTACCCTGTAAGTATACCACCTTAAAATAAAGTGTAACCCTTGGTTGACTGACTATCTTTAAAACTACATGTAGTGTAATGGTAGTAGTAGAGTATTGGTAGACTGTTTGGTGTTGTAGAATAAGCTGACGGGTTCTTGCAGAGTCTACTAATACTCTAATAATGACTGTTACCTGACATGTCTTCTTTAAAGATTTTGTTTACTGAGTAACTTTGCAACTACATGTCAACTACAAGTTATTAGAGTATTAGTTTTTGTTCGGGTTATGTCTAACAGAGTAAGCTCACATTTATTTGCAGTGATGGTTTACTAAATAATCTAACAGGAAGTTGCCATGAATTTGCAAAGTTAGTCAAGATTTCTATAAAGTAAAATATACCTCGCTGTCGGACATTTTTGAAAGTGACAGGCCCATTTGTGCTGTAAAACGTTTGCTTGGCTCTTTAATCAAACAGCTGTAATCGAGTATACCTGCTAACATATTTACACCTCTATATTGGGCACTGATCACTTCAGTTAGTTGTGATTGATGCAGACTAAGGAACGAGACTAAAATAGCTCCACGCATTAGAGATGCACATCATAAACTGCTGTGATTAATCATCAGTTCTGGGGGGAAGTTGATGCCACTGAACAGATGATTGCTGGTCATTCATATACACTATAAAGTCTTATATAAGACTTGTATAAGGAAGGGCAACGAATACACACAAAAAATATCAAAAAATATCTCTTGCTGTTTGGTCAAACTACTAATTTAAAATGAGCTGAAACAACACAGTTCTTGAGTTTTTTTTTGGGACAACTTAATTGTTTTACGTTCAATCAGCTTAAGTTTATGAAAACAAATAAGTTAACTTGATTTATTTATGTTGTCCCCACACCAATCGATTGTGTGGAACCCAGCATTCACTGTAAAATGCTGGGTTCCACACAATTCCTTCTTATTATGCCAACACAAATACATTAAGATAGCTTAAGTGTTTTTACAAATGTAAGTGGATTCAGGCCCGGATTGGCTAATCAGGAGGACTGGGAGAATTCCCGGTGGGCCAGTCTGTTTTTCGACCCTGAGGGCCAGTGTCCCTAGCTGCTTGCACTCTCAGCAGTCACACTTTTTTGATTTATAGATTTCTTTGACTCTAAGCCTTACTCTTTTTATTTATTATTTTGCTGCAATTCCGCTTTTTTCATTTATTTTCTCGCAGCCCCCTTAGCAGAATGCAGCCTGCAGGTCAATGATGATGTAACCATCATTCGACCCCAAACAGCGGCAACTTCGAATAGTTAATATTGATGAATATTACACCTGCTCAATGAAAATCAGATGATTGGAAATCTAAAAAGAGGAGAATAGAATTAAGCCATTGTGGTCCAGTGGTCAGCACGTTGTGTTACGATGGGTTCGAATCTCACCCGATTTATTTATTTTCTTTCATTTTCAGTATTAAGACATATACTGTTTGAATTACTTATGTAGGTGTCTTTTTTATGTGTGACCACTGTTACAAGCGGCTGGATATCTACACTCTAAAAATGAAAACTTAAACAAATTACTTTGACTTGTTACAATTAAATCAATTGAGTTGGACAAACTTAATTTATAACAGTTTTCAGTAAGGTGTTTTAGGTTTAAGTAATTTATTTTAGAAAACAAGAATGGAACAGTACATACAGTACAGTCATTCAATATAATATTGTAAATACAATAATAATAGTAAAAAGTACTTGTATTACAGTACAAATAATTCCCTTCCATTGTTAATATAACAATAATTCTTTAATGCTTTATGGCAAATACAAGTATTGCTCATTATTGATAGTGAACAATACTTATAGTTGCCATGAATTACTAAAACCTGGTACACTTTAAATAACTAACTTAATTAATTACTGAAAACTGTTATAAATTAAGTTTGTCAAACTTAATTCATTTAATTGTAACAAGACAAAGTAATTTCTTTAAGTTTCCAATTTTTACAGTGTATAAAGAATTTTGCACAGAATATATATTCAGATATTGCAGTAAAGGACATTGTGATGTCTTAAAGAATAGTGTTGGAGATTTAGCTCCCCTTTAATTTTCTCATATTTACCAAAAACATTTGAAGTTCATTAGAAACTGAATTGGAAATTACGTTATTTTAATAGTCAGTCGTGAATTGAGGTGGGCCGGAGTCCCACTCCGGCCCTGATTGAACATAAAACAACTGATTTGTCCCAAAAAATAATTAAGAATTGGGTTGTTTCAACTTATTTAAAATAAGTAGTTTGACCAAGCAGCAAAAGTCATTTTTTGAGTGCAATATCCATCAGTATTCTGAAGAAAGACATGGACGAGGTTAGTTCCAGCTATGAATTAGACTATTAATCATCCTTTTTAGTTTCATATTTTCAATTTAGCAAATAGAAATGTGGAGTATTAGCTGATCTGCTTTAGTCTACTAATACTCTTAATTACCGACGTTCAAGTCATCTTTATTTCTACAGCGCTTTTACAATGTAGATTGTGTCAAAGCAGCTTAACATAGAAGTTCTAGTGAATTGAAACAGTCAGTCCAGTTTTCAGAGATGTAGTTCAGTTTGTTCAGTTCAGTGTGGTTTTTCACACTGTAAATTGTAGTTAATGTGACATGTTAGATAGTTTACTTAAGTAACTTTATTACACTATAAAAAATCTCCCTAAAATGAACAGTTTTCATATTTTTGTGGAATGAGACATTAAAAAGTTTGAAAAGGTGAATGTTCATTGACATGTTTTAATAGTTTGATATGATGAGTTGTCTGGTTTGGTGTTGTAAACTAAGGCGCAAATACCTTTGTAATCAATTTGCAGTATACATTTTCTGTTATTTTACAGACTTTACAGATTTTTTCAGTATATTATTTATTATATAATGTATTGTTTCAAACTATGAAAAGTCAATTTGTTAAACTACAGAGTTAAATTTTTCAACCTCAAAAGTCGACAGAGCAGAGATCAATGTTCCATAATGCAATTAATAAGCTAAAAATCAGGGTTCATACAGTCATGGAATTTTGACATGGAATTTTCCAGGCCTGGAAAACTTTTCTAAAACAGAAAAACCCACACAGTTTTGGAAAAGTCTTGGAAAACTTATATTCAAGTATAGAGATATTGGTTATTTACTTCTTTTCTGTCCTTGGCCAATCATATACTCTCACAATATTAGTGTGGCGTTAGCATTATCAAAATCAATTTTTCATAGATATAAATATAAACTGAAACTAAATAGATTGTTGCGTGTTTTACAATATGCTGTAATAAATTTGATCATGCATTGTTTTTCTTTGACCATGCATATGTAGACATCGCATGAAACATTATGTCATGAAAATTGACTTGAAAGTTTTGGAAAAATCATGGAAAAGTCATGAAGTTTTAGTAGTAAAAATGTGTATGAACCCTAATAAATAAAAAAAAAAAAACAGTGAATCACGAAAAACAGAACCTATCAATGGATTATTTTTACCATTTACAGTACACGTCAACCAAAAGTCATTTGAGTATTTCGATTAAGGACAGATCTAAAGAAGTAAAACAAGTTTACATGTATTTTCAGAGTTTACTAAATACTCCAATGACTAATAGTTGACTTGTAACTGCAAAGTTAGTTATCAAAGATTGGGTTAGGGTTAGGTTACAATTAGATTTGTGTTCAACAGACAAAAGAAACTTTTAAAGGTTTCACAGAAACACTTGGGCTGAGTAAATGATGACATTTTGGGTGGACTAACCCATTAGAAAGTGGTTGACTATCTGCTATGATTAGGATTTGGGCTGTTTATTAGTACTTAAAAAGTCCATATTCTCAATAATCTTATTCGACATCTTAAATCCTAGTCAATAAAAACTTAATAACTAGCTTAATAATTATTAATAAGCAGAAAATTATGACTTTGCGTGATTGTTGAGCTGAAAGGTTCGGGTTTGTTGATAGCCAGCATTGACCTGAAGATTCTATAAAAGCCAGTGCATAAAAATATTCATCACTGTCAACCATACTTGGATGTGACGTGCGATTGTGCTCCATTTTGACAATACTAGACCATTTTTATAATCTTTTTACTCCAATTTTCCTAATTTAGGGTAACACATCTTCTCTGCTGCTCCTTCAGGCAGACTCGGTCAGTTTACCTGTTTGCATTTGTCCTCGGCACCTTTCTTGTCAATCTCAGCCTGCTCTGCGCGGTCTATGGCGTTCTCCTTGTCCAGTTTGAGCATCTGCATTTTCTTCTTGATGGCCTCCATTTTTGCGGTCTTGTGTTTGTGCTAGCAGCCGAAGAGAAAGAGGAGAGCTTGTTGAGAAGCAGAGGCAGACGGGCGACGCTGAGCGTAGCTGAGAGGCGGCTGGAATCCTCTCCAGAGCAACTCTCTGCTCTTTTTTGGAAACTTGTGTAAAGTCTGTGGGTGAGTGACGTCCCCTTGCTGTGATTCGTCCTCTCGGTGGGCACAGCGTTTGACCCTGTGCTTTTGTCCATGTTTGGGAGGCTGTGTGCGGATCCTCTTTCTCCAGCTCTGCTTCAGAAGATCTGAGGTCAGGCTTGTTTAAAGTGCTGCGGTTAAAACAACTGCTGACGTAATTCTACTTCTCACACACACTGATTTATTTTCTCGCAATCTTAAGAAGATGCTGCTGGTCATTTATTAATGTGTTAGATGAAGACACATTCACTGACTGGACCGTTTATTGTTTTTTGGTGGCATGTGGTTTTGTCTGTTTAATTGTATACAGTTGAAGTCAGAAATATTAGCCCTCCTAAATTGTTTATTTTTTCTCCAATTTCTGTTTAACGGAGAGATTTGTTCAGCACATTTCTAAACATAATAGTTTTATTAACTAATTTCTTTTATGATTGCCATGATGACAGAAAATATTATTGTTCAAGATATTTTTCAAGATGCTATTATTCAGCTTAAGGTGACATTAAAAGGCTTAACTATGTTAATTAGGCAAGTTAGGGTAATTAGGCAATCATTGTATAACAAATAGTTCTGTAGACAATCGAAAAAACATTTAGCTTAAGGGGGCAAATAATTTTGACCTCAAAATGGTTCATAAAAAATTAAAAACTGTTTTTATTCTAGCTGAAATAAAACAAATAGGACTTTTTCCTGAAGAAAAAAATATTATCTGACATACTGTGAACATTTTCTCACTTTGTTAAACATCATTTGGGAAATATTTGAAAAAGAAGCAAAAATTCACAGGAGGGCTAATAGAGTGGAGGAACTATGACGTCAATTTGTATGCAAAAACTCGGAAGCGAGTTAGCATTTTAGCACTTCTGGTTCCCTCGTCCCAAAGTCAATGGGTTTTTTCAATGGGATTTCCGTTAAATTGCTTTAAATAAGGTTCGTGGCTAACACAAACTCAAGATACTTTCACGTTTTATTCTACGACATAAAACACATCAGCTACAGCACACTCTTAATTTTTTTAAAATCGCTTCTTTAGTAGATGGTTGCTATCAAGTCGCTAAACGGGACTATAGGCGGTGTTGGAGACATTATATGTCATCGAGCTGAACTGGTCCGGAGCGCAGCTCGCTTGTGTTGGGCATTTGGATTTGTCTGTTATTTAAGTATTTTCATGAATAGTATTTTATAGTTTGTAGTATTTTTCTAATTGGGAATTCATATTGTGTAGATAATTCCTACACTTGTAAAGACTGTCGAGACAGATTCATTTGTTGATCATTTATTTTAATTAAACAATATTATGGAGATACTGCTTACTAGTGCAGCCTGTCTCTTTCCTGTTCTCAATGATGAAATTGTGTGAATAAACGTGTAAAAATACACACATATTAACTGTCATTTTAACATTATCAAGTGATTTTTCATTGTTTTTTGTCTTCATCTGAACTCTGTCATAACTGCAGTATTTACACTCCTCCTTAATGTATAGTAGATGTGTCTGTGGGCTGCTTTTCGCTGTACTTCATGACAAAGAAGAGTATCGAATGTTGTTCTGTGTCCAGGATGAAACTTGCAGGCATTTGATAGACTGGTCCCTCACGCCTCATTTATGTCGTCTAAGGTAAGCAGGCTGTGTGCATGCGAGCGATACACTTATTTAAATATGTCTTATGATAATACTATATAGGCACATTTATACACACAGTTTTAAAACTTTTACCACAACCGTAAAGCAAAACAGATGAATTTCCCTCATAAAAAATGATCCAAAAATAGGACTATGTGTATTTGCGTATTTATTTGTTTATAATATATAGCGTGGATTATAATATAATAAACAGAGATATTAACTCTGTCATGCACCATATTTCTAAAAGTAAGCTAGATAGGTTGTCTGTAGCAGGGTGGTGTTGACCTTACAGGCGAGCGCCCCAAAGGCACTGTAGTCCGTTTATAGCCTAATGTTAGCTTTTCAGTTCTTGCATTTGCATTTAAGATCCAATGATGTAATGTAATGAACTGTGTTTGGACACAGAGCTTATTATTTGTAATCTTCGAAAATCCTATAGGGATTTTATCGAGGGAACCAGTTTTATGCTAGCAGCCGATTAGCCTACAAGGTGACGTCATAGTTCCTTCACTATATAATTTTGTCTTCAATTGTAAGTTATAGCTATGTAGTTATTAGCGTTTTGTTTTTTAATTGAGTAAAAAGTACATAAATGCTCGAAAATGGCAGACATAGTGAAAGACAAAATTATAAAACTGCATAAATAACAGAATGACAAATAAAAAACCTAATAATTTAATTTAATATTAAAAATAATAGTAAATGCAAAATAATAAATGACGAAAAATAATAATGTTAAAAGTATAAAAAAGGAATAAGAAGATTGGAGGAGGTGATGGAGCAAAGATTTAAATGGATTAAATGAAAGGTGCAGTAGGTTATTGAAACATTTTTTGTTCTGCTAGTTGAAAGTCTCTTCACAGTTGTATAGTAATGATTAAAGTAAATGATCAAAATGTGGTTATTTGTAATTTTATATCCTGGATAAGGCATAAAACTAAAAAATGCTCATCCAATTAAATATTGTCAGGTTGACATTTCTCAAAATTCCGATAAGTAGCCCAAACTGTCTGTCAGCAAATGTAGATTTGGGCTTCTGTGAATCTCTGTTCAAACATATTTGCCATTAGCATGTGCACGTGAACGCACGGCGCACATGCAGGCGTGTACACGCTAATGGCGGATATGTGTGAACAGTCACAGTCGCAGTAAAATCAAATGCTGTATCAATATTGGAGTTACTTTTGCACGCTGGAGGAAGAACGACACCATGGCTGAAGTATTTCTGTTAGACTAGTGATGTTCTGTTTTAAAACTATTTTCGTCCCCCAAAGCTGATGTAGATTGTGTTGTTATGAATGGGTTATATGCACAGAAGTGTTGTTCAGCCACGGAAATCTCCCGGTGAAAGATTGATGTGACTATTTCAGTTTCATAAGGTTCTTTTACAGCATCGATAATGTGGAATTTTATTTAGTTTAACAACAAAACATCAGTAAACAGCGCTATTCCGCCTTGCCTGCTTTACTGAGCTGAAGTTGCTTTTATATTATCATTGGTTCATTTTTGAACACTGACAGCCTCCCTTCACTGTTTATCATGCTGCTCTGAATATTCGCTCTGAAACAGCATGTAAGTGTGGCTTAGTAATAAGTGGGATTCCTGCACGCTGCTGGCCAAACACTAACTACATTTCTAACTGGTGAATGACATGAGCAGCATGGGTCTAGTGTCATGTCGCGGCGTGGTTTCGCTTTATGGTTTCACTACATGTGGAGAGTGTCACATCACCTTCCCACATTACGTTACATCACCCGGACGGATGCACCTCGACCTTACATGTGGATTGAGCACGCCGTTGTTAATATTAAGAGGAAAATAAAGATATTTATGCTTTTTTTGGGAGTCAAACACTTTGGACAACGCTTGAACAGTTTAAGACCTCATAAAAACACGATTAAGACTTTAATACCATTTAGAGGCCTTAATTTTCTCATTGTTTTATCAACTTGTTATGACCCTACAGACACTCTGTTACACCTCTATATGCTTACCTTGAGGAATATTATCATAAACGATGGAACTACTTTTCTGATGATAGTTTCACGTGCACATAAACGGCTACTTCATCAAACACTACACTGAACACATCCATTCAGCATTTGGGTGCCATATACGTTTATTTTTAGACTAAAGCTGCGGTTACACTAGTGTTTGTGCTTGGAAAATTCTGTCGTGCGCGCTGCGAAAAGGGGCGGGATTAAACAAGATGATTACACATTAAAAAAAGCGAGGGATTGCTCCATATTTTACATTTCTGTCCAGAGAAGGCATGTTTTGATCCTCGCTTGGTCTTACGCAGTCATGTGATGCGATTTCGCAAGTCAGAGTTCACCAAGCTTGAACTATCCAGCGCATCAATCTGCGAAACTTAACGCACGATCTTGCGTTTCCGGTCTGACGCATTCGCGTGCGTATGAATAGAAGTCTATGGGGAGAAAAGTGCAGTGTGACCACAGCCTTAATATGATTTTCTTTAGCCAGGAGAATAATAACTTTGCTTTATATTTGAGTGTGCATGAAGTACTAAATGAAACATTGTCCATTAATGACCTATTAATTATCTTGATGTCACCAGTGTAAGAAAAAAACACACACACACACACACAACTGCAATCAGAAGTCTTTGCAAAACAGTGAATTTATGAGTTTTTCGTTAAACACATAAGTGCGTTTGCTTAGTTTAGGTGAGAAACTGTTAAATACACAAATATAAAATATAAAGGCAGGCAAGATTCAGAATATACTGAATGCAAAAGGAAAGGCTGTAATGGCGAAGAACACTCTCTCTCTGCATTGAATCCATTAATAACAGTCTTTAGCATTTCTTTAATACAGTTCTTTATAGTTACTCTGATGAATCTTTGATAAACACACACATTTTGAATGAACCAAATCCTTTTTTCATCTAATATTGTCCATCGACATCTGGATGACAATTACATCAACAGTGAATTGCAACAAAATACATTATAAAAGCAAACAAAATATGGAAATATGGCTTTTGTGTTTTATAAAAGATATACTTTTGATAGAAAGAACAACAAGTTATCACAAATGCAATCCTCGACGCTGCAAAAACATTAACAGGAGATACCGTCTGTAACATTTCAAAGCTTTATTATTCTGTTCTTTAGAAAAATGATATGTTTTCTCTATGAATTGTTTCAACGCAAAGTTAATCATTGCACCACTGGTCCAAATCAGCCACAAAAAATAATATATATATATAAAAGGGAGAAATAGACGTGGAGAAGAACTTAAAAGTTAGTTCAAATGTTCTCTCTGAAAGCTTAGCGGACATTACGAACACTGTTTGACCCCAGCGCCATGATCACGAGCCTTCAAAACACACACTGCTCATCTAATCTACTTAGCACTGGAAAAAAAATATGATAGAAGCAATTAAAAAGGACTTATAGATGTGGCGTATTATCCAAATACATCAAAGCTGGCATGGCGATGCTCATAAAAGGGACAGAAATCAACAAAAACACTTGTAAAATAGACATCCTGATACATGGTTCACTTTATACTCATTGCATGTGATTGACTTTGAATGTGATGGATTAGTCTCTGAAGCGGCTCACTGCTCCTGTCCGTCCTCTCGCAGCTCTGAGGGCAGGAACTTGTACTGCTGCTGTCGGATCATTGCCAGTTTCTTTCTGGCTTCTTCCAGCTCTTTCTCCTTCCTGAGCATCTCCTCCTGAGCAGCGATGATCTGAGGAAACACACACGGTAATATCAATATCTACAGTACAACACCAAAACTCAGGATAAATATTCTGTATTAATCTGTATATGTGGCAATGCGGTGGTGCAGTAAGTAGTGCTGTCACTGTACAGCAAGAAGGTCGCTGGTTCGAGCTTTTCTGTGTGGAGTTCGCATGTTCTCCCTGCGTTAGCGTGGGTTTCCTCCGGGTGCTCCGGTTTCCCCCACAAGTCCAAAGAATTGTGGGTGAATTGGGTAAGCTAAAAATTTTCCATAGTGTATATGTGTGAGAATGAGTGAAGAGGTGTTGCCCAGTGATGGGTTGCAGCTGGATGCTGGAAACATATGCTAGATAAGTTGGTGGTTCATTCCACTATGGCGACTTCAGATTAATAAAGGGGCTAAGCCGAAAAGAAAATGAACGAATGAGTATATGTAAAATACGTTGCTCCGGGTACGTTTTGTTGCATGTGTCAGATGACAAATCCACTAGAGGGCGCTGTCTGAATTTGTTACTTAGAGGAAATAGGTTACTTAGGGTACATTTGAGATACACGTCCTTCTTGTACATGTCCAGGAGAAGGCAGAGCTTGTCATACATGTCTTAATTTTACATTACATTTTACTAAAATGATATTGGTAATATGCGATAATATATCCTTGTGAATATCATTAGTATGAAAAGGAACAAATCTGGTTGGCGTCATATTGCTCTGTAACCAGGCCCGGCTCTACAAGGGGGCCAGAGGGGGCATTGAACCCCTCAGAATTTTTTTTTACATTATTAAAATGAACCTATAAAACTGACAAAACGTAGAACCTTTTAAATGTTTGCTTACGTTTTAACATCGATAAAGCTCACTTTAACAGTTGTGAAAAGAAACATCCCATTATGCAGCAGCAGTCTCAAGTTAGGACACTTAATGTCTTTTAAGTTTAAAGATGATCAGCCTGCCAAGTCAAGTTTACAGTCTTATAAATGGCATATAAGTGGATTTGCATCTCACTTGCGCTGCAGGTAGGTCGAATGATAAACTTAAAAAAAAAATGCAATATACTGCTATTTGCTCATGCAGAATTAAACACCTGAAAATATACTGAAGGCCCATTTTAACGACTAAAGCGTATCGATTTTATTTAGACTTGTAAGTTCATGGCCAAAAATAAAAATGTAACCTGAAAACAAGTTATTAAAATAGGCCTAATAAATAAATAAAATGATGAGTAGGCTTAGTTACCTTATAGTTTATGATGGCGAAAAAAACCCACTTATGATGAACATAAATCTTTATTTTTACCTTCAACATATTAATAAAACTTATAGCCTTTTGAGTTACATGTTATCCATGCCAAAATGTAACCAATTTTTCATGGTAATAACTAAATTTCTTTTTTCTTTTTTTTGAGGCAGACAGACTCTCTGTTTTGCTCCTCTACTGGCTTAAAATGTAACTAAGTAACACATTCAGCTACTATTAAAAATAAAAAAAAATAAAAATGACATTAGATTGTAAAATTAAAAGTTTTCCCTAACACTGTTGTTGGTTGGGTAATGAAGCGTGATGACTCTGTTTTGCTGATTTCACTATATTTATTTACCGGTTATAGAATAGTCTAGCTTGCATGTGTGGGCATAGTTTGACGTCTTTACCGAAAATGTTAAACATTTATATTATTTAAAATAAAATGGAAAGAAATAAGGAGAATAAAATATTATTTAAACCACTTGTTTGGCACTGAAGCCATGATCTGTCTGCATTAATAAACGATATCACTGCAAAACCTTCATTGATAAAATCAGCAATAGTGAAACTGCATATTATTATTACTATAAAAAGTATATCAGTGCCTTAACTCAGTAACTTAGGCAGTAATGCAAAGTAAGAAATAAGCGAATAAATAGTCTAAATGAAAGGAACAAGAGGTACTAAAATCAGTCAGCAGGTCTGGGATTAAAATGCCCCCTCACTTATGATATTCTAGCTTGTATTTGCAATGAGCTACTTTTATTTGTGGATAAAATTACAAGTATGATAAATTAAAAGTCTTATTGTTGCTACAAGCACAATTACAATTAATTAATTAAGTAAAAACAATCATATAAAGGACACTTGACATGCATCAGTATGAAACTGACATTAAAATACAGCATTTCTGAGTCGTCAATTGTTGAGCTTGAACCACCTAAAATGTAGAAAATTTGTGTGTTCACTTGCAACAACTGTTCTTGTTCTTGCGTTAAGACTGCCGTTCTCTTTACCTGAGCAATACCGCCCACCATCTTGCTCTTCACCATCACAGCCTGATCATCTTGAGCCTCAAACGCAGCCTTCTGTGCCGCCTTCACCAGGTTATCAGACGCCCTCTTGACAGCATTACCAGCAGCCTAATGAGGGGAAAAACGGACATGTCAGAAAATTTCTTACGTCATGAAAACAAACAAAACTAAAAATAGCCATAGACATTATCTGCTCTTGAGTAAAAATGAGGATAATATTCATCTATTAAAGATTGGCCTCATCAAAACCAGTCTAAAATAAAGTTACAACCAAATACCTATATATATATATATATATATATATATATATATATATATATATATAATGTATATATATATATATATATATATATAATGTATGTATATATATATATATATATATTTATATATATATATATATATAATGTATATATATATATATATATATATATATATATATATATATATATATATATATATATATATATATATATATATATATATGTTGTAAAATTCAATACAGCTAGTACAATTACAACATTCCAAACCTAGTACTTTCAAGAGTTCACACTTATGGAAGGTAAATCCTGCCAATTTTAAATAAATCAAATAAACTGGAAATTAATATAAAAAACTGGTTACCAAATTTATTATAAAACACTGTTCGCAAAATATCTGCCAAAACTGAAAATGAAATAAAATAATTTTATTTTTATTTTCACTGTGACAACACATCATCCCTGTAAAATCGATAATTAAAATGAAGTTGCTGATTTAACATTTCATTTTCACGGCATTTCAGTGTGAGGAATGCCAATATTGAAATAAAAAAAAACTAACTGAAAAATAAAATGCGAACACAATTTTAACAAAGCTTGTTTTTAATGTTCACGGTATAATAGTGACACAATTCAAATGTAAATGTAAGTTTTCCCTTTATTGACCCTTTTATTTCAGTTTTCATTTTCGATATCATTTTCAATGTAAACGCTTATGCTAATCAGTGGTTGGGGGGGGAATTCAAGTGACGTTGAGTGCTTTCACTGAGCCCGAGGCCAGAAGAAGCACGGTTTTGATGGATGGGGATGCAATTTTCAGGGATCATCTACAAATTACATCGTCAGAACCAAAACGAAAGTCTGTCCTGTAATAAGTCCGTTTAGTCACTAGAGGGATTCTTCAAAGCGAAGATGAGAGAGGTAAAGGAAACGGGCTATTTATGTAAGCTTGAATTCGTCCGATTGGTCAATCATATGATTGTTGATGTGAGACCAGCTGTGCTCAATCATGGCACGTGATCCTCTTGAAATGAGTTTATAAAACTTCACTTAATGGAACCTCAGATGAGGTTCCAAGTGAGCCACACGCTGCTGATCACCGATTGGTCAGAGAGAATTGGATTTGTGACAAGACACAAAAGCAGCTATATTTAAACAGCCACTGCTGTATTGTTGCGGCACATATAATGTTTTATATCAATACATATAAATACACTTTGTGGTTGCATTGTGGTCAGTGGAAAAGATGGACAGGGTGACCCAGAATGAAAATGTTTTTCATAAAGTTACAGCAGTAGAGGTGGTGCAACTGCAGCCATAATCCCACCCACTTTAAGTTTTACTAAACTATAGTGGAAATGCAAACTGCGCAGAGCCATACTGAACTGTTCCGCATAGTGAAAAAGAGGCTTCAGAAAACACTGTCTTGGAGGAATCTACCAAATGAATACATTTGTTGTGATAAGGGTACATATTGCTGAATATCCACAGTGTGGAACATGGAGCTATTTTGAACGTTGAACACAGTAAGCGCGTGCAAGCAAGTCGAAGCAACAAACTGCACTTGTGCAGCACAAGCCATTGAAATGAATGGGTTTCATAGTGCAGAACTTTCCTTGCCTGGTGTGAAAGCGGCTTCTCGGAGTGTACAGTGACTACAGCTGGTGTGAAACCAGCACACTGAAGACAGCTGGGCTGGGCTGTGCGGCCAGGGCCGGAGCAAGCTAAACTGCCGCTCTAGGCAGAGGACGATCATGCCGCCCTCAACCCCAATGTGAAAACGAAAGTGACCGGTTATGAAAATGAAGTGAGGTGTTGCGGACCTCTTTTCCAGCGTTCTATGCACGGATATAACTGAGGACGCGCGGGTGTCGCGGACCTCAATTCTGCCGCCCTATGCGCGGATATAACTGAGGACGCGCGGGTGCTGAGGAAGGGAGGTGTCGCGGACACTGCGCTCTCTATTCTGCCGCCCTATGCGCGGATATAACTGAGGATGCTGAGGTGCTGATGGAGGTGTCGCTGACGCCGCCCTCTCTATTCTGTCGTCTATGCGCGAATATATCTGAGGACGCGGGTGGTGAGGGAGGTGTCGCGGACCTAACTGAGGACGTGGGTGTTAAGGGAGGTGTCGCGGATGCCGCCCTCTCTACACTGCCGCCTTAGGCGGCCGCCTAGGTCGCCTCTATGGACGCACCGGCCCTGTGTGCGGCACAGGATAGTCTTTTTTCAGCTAGTATCTTTGCTTGTTTATCTCTTTCAAATAAAAACCGAAAATGCCATTTTCGATAGATAATTGTGCAATAGGTAGTGCTGTCGCCTCACAGCAAGAAAATCACTGGTTCGAGCCTCGGCTGGGTGTTTCTGTGTGGAGTTTGCATGTTCTCCCTGCATTCGCGTGGGTTTCTTCCAGGTGCTCCGGTTTTTCCCACAGTCCAAAGACATGCGGTACAGGTGAATTGGGTTGGCTAAATTGTACGTAGTGTATGAGTGTGTATGGATGTTTCCCAGGGATGGGTTGCAGCTGAAAGGGCCTCCGCTGTGTAAAACATATGCTGGATAAGTTGGTGGTTCATTCCGCTGTGGCAACCCCAGATTAATAAAGAGACTAAGCCGAAAAGAAAATAATTGAATTTTAGATTATAAGCAACAACGAACAAAGCCAATCCTGCTGAAACAATACACAATCCTAAAGAATGGAGCATTCCAGGAGTATTTTTTCTTCGAATGATTCTTATTAAACTCTTAATATTGTGGATGTTTCTCAACAACAGTCATATAATATTTTCATCAGAACCATGTGAAGTAGTTTTGAACAAGTATTTTGAAGACTTCTCCCGCAGCAGACAGATCTGCTGTTTGTATGGAAGACTCTGGATGTGTCTGGACACTAGGGATGGCTTTATAAGGAAAAGCAGCCGTGGACAGAGTAGCCGGAACCAAGCACATCTCTGGAGCTCCTTGGCAAACGTTCCAGGAATATTTTTTTCCTTTTATACCTTTTGAGGCATTGTACATGGCTGAGTTAGGGGTGAGTGTGTTCGGCTGTCTGGAGTGTGATTTATCTCAGTAAGAGGAAGGACCGGCCTGTACTTTATACACAAACCAGCAAAGCCAAGAGATTCCGCACCGCTGCTACAGGAGGCGTTTACATCTCTGCACAGCTCTATTAGCAGCACAATCACATATTCAACACTGTGGCAAAAAACGCCTAGTTTACGAGGCCTCAGAACAATTCCAATACATAAATGCATCGCTAGACGTCCTGTTTTTTATTGTGTGTGTGTTTGCAAGGAGATTTTTCTCATGAGATATCAGCAGAAGTGGATGCTGCAGTAGGAGGGGAGTATATAACAGCCAAAAAACTGACCACAACAAAACACTCCAGTCACATTTTTAGGCTCATTTTACACATTTTGGTGTCTGGGTTGAATTGAGTGGTTGAGACACAATTTCTCTCGTTTGGTGGGTGTGTTGAAGATGTCCACCCAATCAGCACCAATGTAAATATAAGCCAAACTATGAAAGAAGGTATTAATTAAAGAGACAGCTTGCACAATGGGTCCAGGTAAAGTTGCTTCTCTTTTATTCTCTACAGCAGTGGTTCCCAGACTTTTCGCTGTGCTCTTCTTTCTAATATTTGACACCTGTCAAGCCCCCCTTTCTCTCATTAAACTCCACATTTTCAACTACAAGACCTAAATACACAAATTGTCTGTGTACTTGATTAAAATAGAAATAAAATACGCAAATTTAATGGCCAGAATTTTCACAGCGTCATTAACTACAGACAAAAGTTCATCTGGCATGTTTTTCTATCGCTGGAGCTTCTTGGTGGATGCTGCAGTGTACTCAGGAAACCGATGGTGCAACTTTTCAGATGAAAGCTACTGCTCCTTTGTGCCTCTTTTCTTCTACTTCTGCAGTTCCTCCAATTTTCCTTGTAAAAAACTTACAGGCATGTCTTGTAAGTGGCTGTGTCTTGTTTTGTAAGTGCCGCACCATACTTGAGGGCTTAAGACTGCTATTAGCTAAAACCTCATCACAGACTACACATTGCCGATTTGGATTTTCTGGATCTCCAATCCATGTAAACCAAAAACCAATGTGACTGTCGCTATATTTGTGTTTCTTGACATTTTCCTCACTCTCTAGCGTACTGTAGGCCTAATTCTCTTCATCAGTACATCTCTGCTGGATTTCTCTCTTCCTGCCTGCGCCTTTTCACCTCGTTTGTTTTTCTCAGAGTCCATATATTCAAGGCCTCTGCATGTCTCCATAGAAGATGTAGATGGTTCATCCCTACTGTCACTTCTTTAAGGTGCCAGTTTTTAACCAGGTGTCCATTTTGATGAATATAGTAAGTGAAAAAAAATTACGAATGTGCTATCACTTATCGCCTAATGTGAAAGTGAGGGGCTATTGTGACACAGACGTGAAACCGCGAGATGAATAAATATGCATAGGTTGTAAATTACAATTTGCAATGTGATTTTTTTTTCCTCTGTCAGTGAATTTATTTTCTCTTAAAAATATGACACGTGAAGTTTACCCAAGATAAATGCATAAAAATATTAAAAGATAACTTTTTCCGCCATTACAACCATTCTCTCGCGCGCCCCTGGTGGTCAGACTGCACACCCCAGTTTGGGAGCCGCTGCTCTACAGCATGTAGATGTGCGCCAAATACATTTCCGCATCCAAACACAAGATGGCAGATTCCACAGTGGAATATTTTTGATGCAAGCTTCTCAATAAATTGTTTAATTAATGTTTTTATACATGACAGAAATACTTTGTTTCATCACAAATAAGACAGCTTGCTTAGTGTTAAATAACCATCATCGTGTCTGACCAAGAAGTATAAAATCTGAGAAAAACAAAACAACAATTAGTGGCCAAATTCACTCACTCACTCGTTTTCATTCAATCCTTCAATGTAAGTGGACTAATTTAAGGGACATCAATAGTTTGAAGCACAACCGTTTCAGTCCAAAAACGTTTTGCAATGTTTTGTCTGAGGGTGGCACTGTTTCCTCACAGCAAGGTGGTCGCTGGTTCGAGTGCCAGCTGGGTCAGTTGGTGTTTCTGTGTGGAATTTGCATGTTCTCCCCGTGTTCGCGTGGCTTTCCTCCACAGTCCAAAGACTTGAACAATAGGTGAATTAAACCAAATTGGCCATAGTGTATAAGGGCGTACTCACACTATGATATCCAAACCGTGCCCAGGCCCGTTTCCCAGATCATTTAAAAAGTGTGAGTGCTCTAAATCGGGCTCAGGCACGGTTCACTTGGGCTTTGGCGTGGTACGCTTGTAATGTGAGTGCAAAGCGCGCCTGAGCCCGAAACTGAAGACGAGACGTGACTTTTAAGGGACTGTTTCATATATGTTTATTAATCATTCTTACTGTTTAATGAATGCAAACAGTCGTAGATTATTTAAGACGCAAACCTCTCACTGCATGCCAGCTGCACCTTCAGCAAACCTCCTTATTCCTGCAGCACGAGGACCTTATAATTGGTTATGAGCGTCAAAAGTGGCTGATCTGTTCGGCGAAATATTTGACTATCCCAATATATAAATATTGCATCCTAAACGACATAACGACATAAAGAAATCTCCACTGTGCTGAGCAAGAGCACTTCTTAAACTGACATAAGCGGCTTCAGGCCCGAATGTGATGTCAGTGCGGGCCGTTGGGAGACAGAAGGGGGGACAAGCGTGCTACGCCCTAGTACGCCCTAAGTGTGTGTGAATAAGTGTGTATTGGTGTTTCCCAGTACTGGGTTGCAGCTGGAAGGGCATCCACTGCCTAAAACATATGCCAGAATAGTTGGTGGTTCATTGAGATTGGTGGAGATTGGTGATTCATCATCCATTGGTGGTCACCGCTTGTGGTGACCTCTGAAATAGAGATTAAGCTGATGAAAAATTAATGAATGTTTTGTCTGCACAGTCTTGTGATTGGTCCACATAAGCACTATAAAGTTAGCCAAGGACTGACTGGTCCGAATAAAAATGGGGCAACTTTTAAATTTGATTGACTGGAATAAAAAGGGTTGGAGTCCACTTTTGTAGGGTTTAAATCCACACTTTCCTGATGAAGCGTTAGAAAACTACAACACTACTGTGTTTGGCTTTAATACACACTCCCCTAAACACACACTCAACGACTGACTTTTTCTGGTGTTTACAAGGACATGACAACAGCGGCCTTTTCAAAAACTTCCACTTTAAAACACTTTTTCAAACGTATGCTTGTTTTCAGCCCCCAAAATGATGTTGTCATGTAAACGTCTCCTTAGTTAGGATCTATCATTTTAAATGTGTATTGATTAACAACAAATGAATTATTTCCTGGTGTCCCTGCAGGGTTTAGCTTCAACTTGCCTCAACACACCTGCCTGGATATTTCAAGTATACCAAGTAAGACTTTGATTAGCTAGTTCAGGTGTGTATACTTAGGGTTGGAGCTAAAATCTGCAGGACACCAGCCCTCCAGGAACAAGTTTAATGATCCCTGGTCTATGCTGACACATATGCACATGCATTGGAATGAATGAAAAAAGAAGGCCCCTATGCTAATGTGCTGGATTCTTAAAACAGCACACCCTCCAGCGAGCCTGATCAGCGCCCCATCAGCACTGCGCTTATCACATGTCTTCATCAGTGCACATTACACATCAGACAGCTGCACTGTTGAAGACAAGATGATGAAACTGGGTCTATTCCTGCTTTAGCACTACATTCATCGTCCTGATAAAACACAGTCTGACTAAACATGCAGAGACTGTACAGGAGTCCACTTAATGGATGACATCAGACACTGTAGACATACAAGCCACTGAAATCCATGACCAAAAAATATAGGTGCTTTGCTGAATTGGCTTGTGTGAAAATTCAGTATAACGTCTGGCATGTCTAAGATATAATGGTGATCTTAGCAGCGTTTTAAATTTAAAGCTCAACCTTCACCCTGTGCTGGATGACAGCTGTTCCACTGGTGCGGGAGGTTTCACTGTCACTGGATATTTAGAGGGCACAAAGCAACTGGGACTCCTCATTGTTTATTTGTGTCTGACCATTGCAATGGCTGATGATGAGAGGAAGAGATGGGTTTTTACCCCCATATCAGGATCACATACACTTCCTGACAAAAGTCTTGTGGCCTACTCTAGTTTTAGGAACAACAAATTATAACTTCTAGTTGATCATTTGGTATCAGAAGTGGCTTATATGAAAGACAAAGGCCTCTAGATTATGCTTATTTTACCAATATAACATAATCATGCCTTGATTTTTAATTATTTAATTAGGACAGTAAGGTCTGACTTTATGTAGACAAAAGTCTCGTCATTGAACAGAAATAATGTCCAGTATAGAATATAAAGTCATGCTGCAGTGGAAACAGAATGAATATTGTGTCTGACTCCCATGAGCTTAGAGGACTGCATCCATACATCTCTGCAATGACTCCAATTACTACTTAATAAAGTCATCTGGAATGGCAAAGAAAGTGTTCTTACAGGACTCCCTGAGTTCAACAAGCTTCTTTGGAGTCATCTTCAATGCCTCCATCTTACCCTAGACATGCTCAATAATGTTCGTATCTGGTGACTGGGCTGGCCAATCCTGGAGCACATTAACCTTCTTTGCTTTTCGAATTTTTCACGCTTTTCTGTTTCAATTTACTATGATCTTTTTTTGTGAAGCTGCTTTGTCAAATAAAGGTGAGTTGAATTGAATTTTCTTTTATGCCAAAAATCACTAGAATATTAGGTAAATTCCATGAAGATATTTAGTTAAGTTCCTACTTTAAATATTATACATAATGTATATGTAAAGGTAAAAATACACTCTACTAGTACTATAGGTCTTTGTAACTTTAAGGGGCACCTATTCTCCCTCTTTTTCAAGATGTAAGATAATTTTTTTTTGTTTCCAGAATGTGAGACGGCGCGTGTTTAACTTTGCACTGTTTATCCACTGCAAATGTGACAGAACAGCCGTCAATATCCACTGCTGTATGGATAATCTGTGATGTTAATGTACAAACTAAACCTGATTTAACATCCACAAACTGGGATTAAATTGTCTTCTTTTATAATTGTACTGACATGCGGCTGTGGTGATGAAGACGCTGTAATTCATTACAAACCTGCACTGTTTTAAAAATGTTTTAAACTTGGAAAGCTTGATCTTGGTCACATTTGGTTATGATTGATGATCACAGCGAGTTGAACAGATCTTTCAATCCCAGTTGCTTTGCGCATGTCTTGTCTTGTGGATATGATTATATGCGTTACTACAGAGGCATGTTAATACGTGCATGTCAATCAAATCAGTGGGCGGGGAAACCGCACTACTACGTCATGTTGCGGTCGGCCTCAAAATGGGGGGAATTTGGATCCTATTTGAACGTGAGAAACTTTTAAAAATACATTTATTGTGTTTCTATGACTGGACACACTATACCTGCGAACAGTTCTGTCCAAACAGCTTACAAAAGATGATTTTCATCATTGGTGCCCTTCAAACATGATTTTCTTTGAACCTTCAGAATTTCAAATAGTTGTAGCTCAGCCAATTATTGTCCTAACTTAAACCTTACATCAATGGAAAGTCAGTTTATTTAGCTTTCAGATGATGTACAAGTCTCAATTTCCAAAAATGTACATTCATCATATTTACATTTATACATTTGGCACATTTTTCTCCCTGAAAAAAGTATAATTTTAGCCATTTTTGCATGATCATTTCTCTGAGAATCCGAGTTATTACGATTAACTAAAACCATAAAACTAAAATCGGTGTCACTTTAAATAATCAATAACTGAAAAAGCAAACATTTTAATTCAGGAAGTTAGCAAGGTAATTCTTCTTCTTTTTTGATGAACATAACACTAAAATAAAGAATAACAAACATTCGGAATAAAAAAATACAAATAAATTCTAATATTAATCTCTTAAGGCTCTAGGTGTTTATTACATGCATTTTTTATTTATCTTTGTTATTTTGGCTTATTGGAACCTAATTAGAATAAAACCTAAATATTATCTTTTGATATGATGTACTTTTAGAGAAAAATTATCTCTATATATGTGGACTCGTTGTCTGAATTTACCTAAAACACTTTTTCCTGACTGTTTTGTAATGCATTTTTAACATCAATTTTTTTCCAACGTGTTTTGACTCTCTGAGAGTAAAACAACATTTTTTTTGCCCATTTTAGACAGTTAAATATTTTTTGGGGGACATTTCATATGCTGCAAAACAGTTTCAGGATGACACTGTGTGTCTGTAGCAAAATATAAAACATTCAAAGTATTTTAAACAGCCACTTAAGAGCTAAAATGTGCTGCCCACATATGTGGCCACTAGGAGGAAATAGTGAAATTAGAATATCTAAAGAAATAAAAACTTTAAAACTACAAATAGATCTGAAAACATGAATACTCAACACAATACTAAAACTGGGAACTAAAACATAATTTTTTTCAGGACTTTCAAGTCAATTTTCATGACCTAATGTTTTATGCGATGTCTACATATGCGTGGTGAAAGAAAAACAATGCATGATCAAATTTATCACAGCATATCGTAAAACACGCAACAATCTCTTTAGTTTCTATTTCTATTTATATCTATGTAAAATTGATTTAGATAATGCTTAAACAGCACTAATAATGTGAGAGTATGTGATTAGCCAAGGACAGGAATAATTAAATAACCAATATTCAAGGATAGACATATCTGCTTTCCATGACTTTTCCAAAACTTTGTGGGTTTTTCTATTTTTCCAAACTTTTCCAGGCCTGAAAAATGCCATGTCAAAATTATATGACTCTTCTAGGTTGACCAATTACCATCCACTTAACTTTCACTTTGCATAACAAGTTGAATTTTTTTAAATATTTACTATATTTTGGGAAAAAGAAGCTTAATTTAAAAAAATTTAACCCAAAGCTCTTTCGTGCATCGAACAGTAGTGAAGGCATCAAATACAGACACTGACCTGCAGTCTCTTCATGGTCTGGGAGTCCTGGTCAGCCTTGACCTTACAGGCCACCAGCAGCTGTGCAGTGGATGCTGCCACCTGTTTGGCTGAAGAAATGAGTTTCTCCTCGCTGGCGTGACCCTGAACCGCAGAGTTAGCTGCTTCGCACAGGTTGTTAGTAGCTGCGGCTACCATACGAGCCTAGAGTCAATGATGTAAAGGACAGAATATGTCAAACATCCCCCAAATCAAAAACCACAATGCAAATCAAATTTAACTCTGTCAGGAAAAAAGGCTATAGTTAAACCAAATACGATCCTCCTGCTCATCCTTACATTATTCCAAATACGTATGATTTCTTTTGCTAAAAAAAAAAAATCTAAATATAATAATATTGATTAGGCCTCATCTGACTTTGTTCAATGAAAATTTGGTCACTTTATTTTGATGGTCCATTTGTGCCAACTACTTCTCCTTAGATTACAAGTAGACTGTTAGGTTAGGGTTGGGGTTAGTTTAAGTTGACATGTACTTGCAAAGTGTCTTATAGTCAGTTAAATGTCTGTTGAAGATGCAGATATTAAGCAGACAGTATTTTGAAGACAACATTTCTCTGCTTTTAGCAATAAATGTAAGGGCGATTTTGAACAAATTAACCTTTAAATAGCATTAAAAATAATCAGTAATTTTAGCGAACATTACTATGTGATATTAATAGGCCTTAATATATAATCTTTAAAAGACATAGATGTTTACATGGGTCAAAGACGAGATGCATCAATTTGTGATGTAAAATTGATGGTAAAAAAAATGTTCCATCGTCATTCACCATAAAAGACACATTTACTGAAATAAATTAAACACGTGTCTTGAGCTGTACTTATTAAAATACATAAAACAATAACGATCACGCCAAATTGTATTATTTTTTTCAAATTATGAAAAATGGGCAAAACTTGGTGGTTTAAAGCAGGAGTTCCCAAAATAACAATTCCAGTGCCTCACGACCCCCAATATCCTCTGAGATGGTTATGAATACAGAAACCTTGCGTGCTATGAAGCACACATACCAATAGTCCCAAGTCTATTCTTCGTTTAATTTTTTTTAATGTATGTCAGTGTTGTAAATGTGCCATAAAGTTTAACCTGGTGTTATAAAATCAATCTGCTGCATCTGATGCTATTGCTGTGTGTTTAATATAATGTAATTACCTCAGGGGTCGCAATCCAATAGAACTAGTAACTATAAGCTACTATAGTAACTATATAGTAGTATATAGTAGCTATAAACGACTATTTGTTTAGTAGGTTATGGATAAAACATGGATATTCTTATGGTTTAAAAAAAAAAGATTTTTGGAAATCACCATTGTCCTGCGACCCCTTGGGGGGTCCCGACCCCCACTTTGAGAACCACTGGTTTAAATTATAGTGGCGAGCTGAAGTTTGACTGAACTATTATTTTGGGGCTACACTGAGATCCCTAAATAGAGTCTTGTTCATCCACTGAGAATTTTTTTTCACATTAAATAATATAGTCAGATGTTTGCTTTTAGTTGTCTCCTTTTGAGACAAGTAATCTGATTGGCTTCTGAGAGGGTTTTCACATTCATGTACACATTCTAAATCCCAATCCTGTAATCCAGAGTTTGTTGAGCTAGCTTGATGGTACAGACCCCAGCACTACCTGAACGAAAGGTTTGAAATAGACTTACAGCTGAAATGAGACCCTGAGACCACTGTCCATCATCCACCGCGTTTGCTGGAATTGCCCCAACCTGACAGAGAGAGAGAGAGAAACACATCGCCTTTTTACTTAAGCAATATTTTTTTCAATAGTCTACAGAACAAACTATTGTTATACAACAACTTGCCTAATTACTTTAACCTGCCTAGTTAACCTAGATAAGCTTTTAATTGTCACTTTAAGCTGAATACTAGTAGCTTATTAGTAAAATATTATGTACTGTCATCAAAGCCAAGATAGAAGAAATCAGTTATTAGAAAGGAGTTATTAAAACTATTATGCTTAGAAATGTGTTGAAAAAATCGTATTTCCGTTAAGCAGAACATGTGGAAAAATAATTCATTAAGGCTAATAATTCGGACTTCAACAGTAATTACAAGAGTTTTCAGCTGAAGATGACCAGTATGGTCCTACAGCAGTGTAAGATGTTCATACCTTCCCTTGAGCCACCAGCTCTCTCTGAGCGGCAGACGCAGCTTTGACCAGAGCACTGGTGGCTGCAGCGATGGATTTGGCCGCTTCTAGAATCTGTTCCTCAAAGTTCAGACTCTCATCAGCTTCCTGTAAAAGACGACCATGAAAATATTCATTTCCATACCTGAAATCAAATTATTAAGGGTGTAACAGCACACATATTCAGAGTAGTTCACTGCCACCATTCACTTCCAAAGTAGGGAAAACAAATACAATGGGTCTCAATGGTGAGGCGCTCAACTACTCCTTTCATACTGAATATTTTAGATAGGAGTTATTTGGTTTGGTTTGAATATGTACTGAAAAATGACAGTGTTTAACCACTGCACATACTGATCGTTCATTTTGTGTAGCAGTAAACTGCTAATTAATAGGTTTTGACATGCATATGGACACATCACAATGGTCAACATTCCAAGACTGATGATTATGATGATGTTTAAGGGGGAAGTTCACCCAAAAATGAAAATGTCCTCACTATTTATTCACATGAATTTCTATCTTCTGCTGAACACAAAAGAAGATATTTTAACAAATGAAACTGCCATTGACATCCATAATAGGACTTTTAAAATACTATTGAAGTTATAGGCTGCTTTTGACTCAAACAGGTTTGGATCAGTCCAAAAATAGCACATTCAAATTATTATTTTGGGGAAAGTATTATAGGAAATGTTAATAAACAAGAAAAAAAAAGAGAAACAAAAAAAATATAAAATGTTTTAGCAATAAATCATTTAAATTTAAATGAATAAACTTTTTATTCCTAAAAGTGCTACAGTAGGTGACCAAATTCATAGGGATATACTAGTAGGAATATAAAATACTATGAAAGTCAATAGTTGCTTTTGTTTCCAGCTCTCTTCAGTTGATCCTCTTTTGTGTTCAGCAGAATAAATCACCTCAGACAAGTTTGGATTAAGTGGCATAGGTGATAGACTTGTCATTTTTTTGGAGTGAACTAACCCTTTAATTTATGCTCAGTGACTGTAGTCGTGGCTGATTGAAGTTACCTTAAATCCAAATCCATACTGGTAAGCGCAAACAGGAGAAGTTGTACAATGGTCAGATAATGCATTGGCTTAAGAATATATGAACACAGAGTGGGATTTCCAGAGCTAAATATAGAAATGTCAAGCTGTAGGCAGTGTCAGTTTAGCCTGAAGGATGTGTCTAAACATTTCCTCACCTTGGGTTTGGCTCGGGGTTTGAGCTGCTCTAGTTTCTTCGCGGCAGCTTCAATGGCAGCTGCGGCTCCCAGCAGCTCGTTTTCTGCAATGACGGTGGGGTCTTCGGGATCCACCCACTCCGTACCTAGACAGGATCACAGCCAATCAAACTCCTCTGTAAGATTGTGCTGTGTGTCTGTTATACTACACTACTGAGAACTACTGCTGCATCAAAACCTCATAGTGTCATGATGACAATTACACCAATACCTGATGCTGGACTGTTTATTTCATTAAGGAGGGATTTACATCGGTATTGTTTTGTTGTTTGAATCACACATAAGTTTGTTTTCCCCCTTTGGTGCAGGTGTGAATATAGCAACTTCTGTCCAACAGCTGACATTACACATTTGGTTTTGTTTACAATCACTGTTTTACTGCAAAAAGGGCAGTGTGAAAGCGAAACAAAAAATAAATCAACATTATGTTTGGTGTTGACTAAAGTTAAGTTTAATACATCTAAAGTCTTTCTTCACCATTGATGAGATATGCAATTTCTGCAGTGTTTGGGTGGATTAGTAGTTATGGGAAGCTGGCATCATTTTACTGACTCAAGGAAATGAACGAATCTTTTTTCCGAGTCATTTCAATCATTTCGTTCAATTTGCCAAAATAACGATAAAATGTTACGAGATGCTTCTAAACACTTCACAACTAGCCCAAACATTAATCACACTAAAAGATTAGTTCAAAATAAATGGATCATTCAAAAATGACCCATCACTATTAATTAGCTGTTATACACCCTGAAGTTCTTTAGTTTTAACACACATTCTATTATAATACATATTTGCATGTGCATGGTTGTCTTGATCTACTATATAAAGTATTCTTAAAATTTATTGTGCTCGGTCGATTAGATTAAGAAAACGAGTAGTGTCTGTCTGTGGACTGCAAGACAGGGGTGTAACATGAGGGGGCGTAACTTGTAGTATATTAGAGAAGAAACAACATAAGTTATAGAGACCCACATAAAAATATGTTGTCGGCAAGATGACGCTGTACATCAGTAATGTTTACACCTACTCCACACCTAAACCCAACCATCACTGTTTTTAACATCTATACTTACCACAAGCCTAAACCCAACCATCATCATTAACGTCTCTACCACAACCCTAAACCCAACCATCACAGTTATTAACGTCTACACCTACCCCAACCCTAAACCTAACCATCACAGTTATTAATGCACAGCCGCGAGTTGCGTAGGCTTTCATACTTTGCGGGCTCTCCATTGTACTATTATTTGCAACCACAGGGTAGGCCAACTGTCATGATAAAGAAGCCAGTGAGTGAAGTTGCTTAATGAGCAAATATAATAATATATCAAATAATCAGGTTGTGGGTAAATTTAGAGAAAACACATGAAAACGTTTGCTGAAAATGTTTTCTGCTAAGTATTTCCGCCATCTTGCCAACAACATCTCGTTGTGACATTTTACATGGTTTAATGAAATCTTGATAACTGCAAGTCGTGCCTCTAACTGACTACAAGTTACGCCCCTGTCTTGCAGTCAGCACACAGATACCCTTCAAGAAAAATGCATTGATGTGTGTTTTCTGGTATACTCGCAGATCTCTCTTTCAAATGAATATTTTCTATTAGATGCTTAACTATAATATATATGTGCACATTATTTTATGGAGCATCAAAACCTGGAACTTATCTAACAAAAACAACAACAACGACTTTTATCATGCAAAATCTAAATTAATATTTTGGGAGGAATAATTTTGTTCAAATTTGTACTTTGTATTTGTTTTGCCATAAATGGCTCTTGCAATTGAAATGCGAAATTAAATCTTTCATTTCCTAAAGATGTTAGGTTTACACTCCTAAATATATTACTGTGAAATAAAACAGTTTTGTTTAAATGCACCAAATATTATATACAACCAAGAAATGGTTGTGTCAATGTATAAAGATATTTAGGTCACACATTAACTAATGTTAACAAGCATGGACTTGGATGTTAATAATGCATTAGTAAATGTTTAATTATGATTAATAAATATTGTACAAGTGTTGTTCATGATTAGTTTATGTTAGTAAATGCATTAACTAATGAACCTTATTGTAGGTGTATTAGTATTAGTGTTACCGATATTTAGCTTTCTTAAGAATAACGGCACAGAATATTCCAAAACTAACAGGGCTTGTCATCACTAAAATGAATCAAACTTTACCACAAATTAAAGATAAAAGGGGAAAACTGTCCTGCACACACTAATCTGTCAAAGCTGTTGCAATTAAAAGTGAAATGTAAAAATCAATTTCTGACAAATAGATCTGTAAACATTGCATCCAATATTTTTTTGCATCACTGAGCCTTCCAGAACCAATTGAAATGTTTCTGTTAAAGGAAGAGTTCACTCAAACAATTTTCTCACTATTAAGAGTTTTCTATCCTCTTGAACACAAAAGAAGAATTACTGAAGAAAGCTGAAAGCCTGTATGTAACCATTGAGCAGTAAGAAAAACAAGTACTAGTCGATGGTTACCTGTATTCATCTTTCTTCAAAATATCTTTGCTTGTGGTCATTAGAACACAAAACCCAAACAGATTTGGAACAAGTGAAGGGAGAGTAAATGATGACAGAATTTTCATTTGTTTGAGTGAACTATCGCTTAAGCTTATTGTCCTTCATAAACAACAAAATGCAGCTTTTATGACATCAATTTTTGTTGTGTAGCAAAAGATTAAGACATTGTTTCCCTAAAAACAACTCATTTTTATATAGTTGAAGTCAGAATTATTAGCCCCCCTTTGAATTTCATTTTCTTTTTTTTTAAATATTTCCCAAATAATGTTTAACAGAGCAAGGAAATTTTCACAGTATCAGTCTGATAATATTTTTTCTTCTGGAGAAACTCTTATTTGTTTCGTTTCGGCTAGAATAAAAGCGGTTTTGAATTTTAAAAAAACCCTTTTAAGGTCAAAATTTTTAGCCCCTTTAAGCTATATTTTTGATAGTCTACAGAACAAACCATCATTAATAACTTGCCTAATCACCCTAAGCTGCCTAGTTAACCTCATTAACCTAGTAACCTAGGCCTTTAAATTTCACTTTAAGCTGTATAGAAGTGTCTTGAAAAATATCTAGTCAAATATTGTTTACTGTCATCATGGCAAAGATAAAATAAATCAATTATAAGAAATGAGTTATTAAAACTATTATGTTTAGAAATGTGTTAAAAAAATCTTTGCTCTGATTAACAGAAATTGAAGGAAAAAAAATAAACAGGGACATAAGAATTTAGGGGGGCTAAAAATTCTTACTTCAACTGTATGTTTACTAATGATTAATAATCATTATTACAATATGAAAAAGCAAAGGAGGCAATACTAAATATGTTTGTTGATAAAGACCAAAAAAAAAGTTAATTAATCTCTGGGGGAAATACTGGCTCCTAATGGAAACGTGAATTTGTGGCCCTGACACAGAACAGAACAGAACAGAACAGAACAGAACACACACACAACACACACACAACACACACACACACAACACACACACACACACACACACACACACACACACACACACACACACACACACACACACACACACACACACACACACACACACACACACACACACACACACACACACAGCTGCAGACATTCTCCTCATCTCTCATCATGTGTTAAATCAGGGGCCGGGTATTATCACCACGGGCTCTCAGATCGCTTTCAGTGATGGCTGGCAGAGACTTATCCTGACAAATCCTGCTTGAATTCCCTGCTCATGATGCAGAACTGGAAGCGGACACTTGACCTGAGCTGATGGAGCGAACCAGAGGGCAAGAAGTACGAGAACAGACCGAGATGTGGAGAACTGCAGCCAGGAGATAATCCACCCTGAACCCTGGATGCTGAGTGTGTACCAGGAAACACAACACGACACACACACACACACACACACAAGGGTGCTGTACCTTTCATGGCCTCCGCAGCCTGGATGAGCTCGGTCACTGAACTGGCCACACGTTTGGAGTAGTTTGCCAGCTGCTGTTTAAGGTCATGCGAGGGTTTCTGAATGATCTGCGGATGGAAATCACAAACATGAATGTGTTTTTTCAGCACCACCCTGATGCTTTAGTGCTGTTACAGTGCATCTGGGAGGAACTGATAGCGCTTCACTTTTTCCACATGTTTTTATGTTACAGCCTTATTCCAAAATGGATTAAATTTATTTATTTACTCAACATTCTACACACAATACCCCATAATGACAATGTGAAGAAAGATTTTTTGAAATTGTTGCAAATTTATAAAAAATAAAAAACCTGAAAAATCACATGTACATCAGTATTCACAGTCCTTGCTCAATACTTTGTTGATGCACCTTTGGCAGCAATTACAGCCTCAAGTCTTTTTGAATATGATGCCACAATCCTGGCACACCTGTCTTGGCACACCTGTCTCACACACTTTCCACTTTGCAGCACCTCTCAAGCTCTATCAGGTTGGATGGGAAGCGACGGTGTACTGCCATTTTCAGATTTCTCCAGAGATGTTCAATAGGATTTAGATCTGGGCTCTGGCTGGGCCACTCGAGGACATTCACTAAGATGATGTGAAGTCACTCCATTAGCCGCGTTTCCACTATCGCGCCTAAAGCGAGCGAGCCAGGGCGAGCCAAGGCCAGTGGCGTTTCCACTGTCACTTCCGGGGCCTAATCGGGCCAAAGCGGGGCTTTCTTGGGGCCAGCGGCCGGCCTTTTTCGGCCCGCCGAATACCTTGGGCCAAAGAGGGCCAGCCGGGGATTCGGGGCGGAGTGAAAGGAGAGGCGGGCACAGTTTTCCAATCGCACTCGAGTACATGCGCCAAACACATAACAAATAAATAAATAAGAGAAAGAAAACATCTGGAACAAATTATAGGCTGGGGTCTTTTTTTTTTTTTTTTGCATATGATCGCCCTTATGTTTCTCTTTTAAATGTAAGTCTGTTGCATAAAATGATCTTTCTTTGCAGCATCTTTGATGTTTCAATAACGCATAATAATCTTTACACCATATTACACATATTAAAGACACAGCTGACAGTAAAGGTTTTCAAGAGGTTTTGTCAAGTTTAATAGGTGTTTTTGCGCGTTTAGATGTCTGTGTATGTGTGTGAGACTGAGGAAAAGATCGCTCCATTTATAGCTCTGTTGATGCCGCGAGCGGCTTTTTTCTTTTCTTTTTATTGTTTTAATTTATTTTGGTGATAATACACTATATAAATACAATAGTAAGACATTAAACTTTACAAATTTCATGTCCACTTTTGTAAACTCAAAACAATAGTGTCATATCTAGATAAAATAGCCCTATATTGAAATAATTTAAAGAATTACAAATATCAGATAGGCCTATAATAAAATCACATTAAATAAATAAACCAATATAAAACTAACAAAAGCTATAGCTATAACAATTAGGTACTATATCAAACTGTTTCAAATTTATATTTAACTTTCATTTTTCAAAAGCCTCTTTGAAAAAAAGATTTTAGATATTTTCTAAAAAAATAAATAAACAAATAAATAAACACCGGAGAATGTTTTAAATATTATTTATAAAGTATTTGGATTCGATGAAATTGATCAAATCATGCAAATAGAGCATTTTCGGGGTGAGTGAAAGCAGAAACTAGGCGACCTTTTTTTCTGTCTGCAGCTGCGCAGCACTTTTTTTGACGGGGAAAACTGCAAGTTCAAAATGTGTTCTGTGTCCTCAAACAAGTGTGTATGTTTTTATATAACGTGGTAAAATTAAAAAGGAAATTTTAAATACATAAAGAGCTTTATTAGTGCATAGCTGCTGAGCGCAACGAAATATAGGCTATATTTTATTACGTGCTGCTCTTATGTGCTGAAACACTGAACACTTTCCTTTACTTAAGATATAATAAGCAACATCTTTAAATAAAGGGAATCATCTATTAAGTGTCATAAAGCCTATAGGGAAAAAAAAAATCATGTTTCAGTTCTCTCCGGAGCATTTGGGATGAAAGATGGACAGATTCTGTCTAGAGGATGTTATAAAATACATTTTATATAGAGTTATTAACGGATAATTTTATATATGTGGTGTTATATTATGGATGTGTGCGCTCCCTGCGCTGCGGGTCCACTGAAGACCACTGGATTTCGATGCCAATAGTCGGTCGACGAGTAAATGAATATGATGAATGAAAACACACAGGCATGTGCATATAGACATGCGTTGTACTGCTGTACAATAACGTGTCATTTGTTTGTTTTGGTTGTCCTAATTTTAATAGTTTCGTGTTGGTGTGCTTTATCTGCATGATTCTCGCTGAAGTGGGCGGTTTGAGTGACGTTCGATTCGGGTGATGTTCTGGGGGCGGGGTTTGCGTGACTCGCTGCGAGCTACTAGCCTCACAGTGGAAACGCGACATGATTTCGGCCCCACTGCTCAACCTCCCGGGCGATTGGCCCGGCCTGGCCCGATATAAGCCCTGGCTCACACTGGCCTGATAGTGGAAATGCGGCTATTGATATTTTGGCGGTGTGCTTTGGGTCATTGTCGTGCTGGAAGATGAACCGTCGCCCCAATCTGAGGTCAAGAGCACTCTGAAGCAGGTTTTCATTCAGGATTTCTCTGCACATTGCTGCATTCATCTTTCCCTCTATCCTGAAGAGTCTTCCAGTTCCTGCTGCTGAAAAACATCCCCACAGCATGATGCTGCCACCACCATGCTTCACTGTAGGGATGGTATTAGCCTGGTGATGAGCAATACCTGGTTTTCTCCAAACGTAACTCCTGGCATTCACTCCAAAGAGTTCAACTTTAGTCTAATCAGACCAGAGAATTTTGTTTCTTATGGTCTGAGGGTCCTTCAGATGCCTTTTGGCAAATTCCAGGCATAGAGTGGCTTCTGTCTGGACACTCTACCTTACAGGCCTGATTGGTGGATTGCTGCACAGAAGGTTGTCCTTATTTGTAATAAATTTGCAACAAATCTTTTTTCACATTGTCATTATGGGGTATTGTGTGTAGAATGTTGATGAAATAAATGAATTTAATCCATTTTGAAATAAAGCTGTAACATAAACAAATTTGAAAAAAGTGAAGCGCTATCAATACTTTCTAGATGCAATGGATACACTATATGCATGTTATAATGTTGTTGAGTATTGCACTCACTAACTTATCAGCAATTTAAAAAATCTATTTTTATTTATGTAATGATTATACTAATATGAACAGTTAGCAGACATTTTATCTGAGCTACACAGTAAAAATGCTGCCTTCCACACAATCAATTTGTGTTGGGAAAAACATGACGGAATTAAGTTAACTTATTGATTTGTACAAATTTAAGTGGATCAAACATAAAATTATTGAGTTGTCACACAAAAAAACTCAAGAATTGTGTTGTTTTAGCTCTTTTCAAATAAGTAGTCTGAACAAACAGCAAACGTCATGCTTTAGACTTTAAATCAGCATGCATGATTTAGAGGAAAGTGATTCTTATTGGCTGTTGTTATTAGTGCTTATTTTCAGCTCTTGGTATACGAGGACACAAATTTGTGTAATGACATGAATATGATGAGTATCACTAACGATGTTTGTCTAGGGCAAATAGCATCTTAAGGCATCCAACCCACCCTGGATAGTCTGCTCACACTCAAAGCCTGAGAGGCAAATTAGTGCAGTTTTATGACCTGTCATTAAAAGATTTGTGAATAAGACCATATTTTAAATACTATTGACAGCTAGTATGTAATTATAAATCTATAAATAGTTCAACTAGCACAAATTGTTGGGATTATAACTATTATAGCAAACTGTGCAATAGTTATTTAAGTATTCCTTTATTCCCTTCTACGATTTTTTTTTATTGTGTATTATTTTATATATCACTAAATTGTTAATATATTTATGAAATTATAAAGCTTATTTATTATGTTTGGTGTTTTTCATGTTCTTTTTGTGTCGATGTAACGTAATTTGGTTCTGCATTACAATTTATTGTGATATTTTGAATGACAAAAATAAAGGAAACTGAAACGGAATATGACCTACATATTAAAACATTGAGGTGGTTTATGAGGACTTGGTTGTTGTCCTTGTAATTCAGAACAGGGTCTTCAAAATTTGCCACAGGTTTGGGTTTAGCGGTAGGATTAAAGTAAGGCCATATACTGCATTAAGCTAATTTTTTTTTTTTGCATATGAAATACATTATGCCTAGTCTTCATAAACCACTAAAACGAACACATGCGTGTGTGTGTTTGTCCTCGACGTGTCCTCCAGGGTGGTGCTGGTGACAGAGGAACAGGTGTGTGGCATTAGCAGAGCAGTTCATTTGGAACAGACAGCTAAGAAAAGACTTGGCCATGAGCAGGAATGCTGGGAATGACACAGACAATACCAGAAGCACACACACACACAAACATATGTTATCTGTCTTTACAAACCAAACCATAGGACAGTTGTCTCTCTCTTTGGGGTTCCTACACATTTTAACTAATGGAATTATAGTCATTAGTTTTCGAGAGTGTGGCGTATTTCCCCTTTAAATGTCAGACGACTATATTTGAAAATAATGATTAATATGGTATTAATATGCACAGTGCAGACAGGCTAAAGTTTCTCACTGGATTTACTCCACTCAAGTGTTTACAAATAGCTATATTGGTCACAGATGAAACGTCCCATTTTGGTGTCCCATTAAATATAATTTACAAAAACAAATTTAGAATTCTACAAACAAAGTATTATAAATGCAAGTAAGTGTCAACTGTTCCAAATAATGCTTGAGAAAATAATATGCCAAAATATGACCTGTACTTATTATTAATGTACAACAAAATAAGTGAACATAAAAATGGGTCAAATCTAGTGGTTTGAATAATGGAACTTGGCAAAATATAACGATTTTATAATGACAATTACTTAGCATAAGGCTGCACCAGCTTTTAACATCAAATAACTCATTAAATATTTGTATTGTAAATATACCTCTATTTTTGGTACAGTATATAAAGTATAAAATGTATGCATGATGTAATGGGTACATTCTGATGCATGATAAAAAATACCTTTATCATTTTGTTTTGTACTTTAAAGCATTTATTAAGCTAAAAAAAACTGACATAAACCACTTGACAGAATAAAATAGAAATAAATGTATAGTTAGTAAGGAACTTTAGAGATTTTAAGACCGTATTCAAAAGCCTTGATATTTCCAGGTTTAACAATGAAGAAATAAAGGATTGTTAATACCATAATTTGTTTCAAGAGATATGCGCGCGCACAAATAAAGTTAGAATTATTAGCCCCCCTTTAACTTTTTTTCTTTTTAAAATATTTCCCAAATTATGTTTAACAAAGCAAAGACATTTTCACAGTATGCCTGATAAAATTTTTCTTCTGGAGAAAGTTTTATTTTTTTTATTTCGGATAGAATAAAAGCAGTTATTATTTTTTAAACAGCATCTTAAGGACAAAATTATTAGTCCCTTTACGCTAAATTTTTTTTGTTAGTCTACAATACAAACCACCATTATAGAAGTACTTGTCTAGTTAACTTAATTAACCTAGTTAAGCCTTTAAATGTCACTTTAAGCTGTATAGAAGTGTCTTGAAAAAATATATCGTCAAATATTATTTACTGTCATCCTGGCAAAGTAAAAATAAATCAGTTATTAGAAATGAATTATTAAAACTATTATGTTTAGAAATGTGATGACAAATCTAAACAGAGATTGGGAAAAAAACAGGGGGGTGAATAATTCAGGAGGGCTAATAATTCTTTAAGTGTATATGAAATATTTATTTATTTATTTTTATTTTTTTGCATTTATGTTTATTGAATAATAGTAAACAAAATAGTGAACCGTACCATACCACTTTTTGAGACTTTTTCATAAGGGTACCTATAACAACAGTATGATATCTAAAGTGTGAGGTGCTAGACTCTAATCTGCTGAACACTATTGGTTTACAGTAAAGCTGCAGGATACTTAAAATATACAATATTATTGTTGAGCATTGCAATAATGATATAACTAGCCTAAAACAGGATATATACAGGAAATTAAAAATGCATTTTAGTACCTCATCGCCACTTTAGGTCTGAACAGTTAACATTAGCAACATTTTTAATATATTCACTAAATTCTGATTGTAAGAAACTAATCTGAAACTAAACCATTATTCATATACTTTACAAAAATAATAATTAATCCAGAAGGTTTCACCAATAGAACAGCAAAAATAATGCTTACAAAGCAGTGTCACCCTAAAATTTCAAACTTTAGCATACAACTATAACTGTACAGTATAATTAAAAATGATGCAAAATTGAATACCCTGTAACAGCATTTAAGACTTTTTAATGGCTTTAAATTTCTCTAAACTGATTTATCAACTTTTAATACTTTTTAAGACCCTGCGGACACCCTGCGAAAAAACAAAACATTTTATCAGCAATTTAACTTTATTTAAAAAGTGAATAATTCCACTTAAGCAACTCTACTCATTTGTACAACAGTGCAGTCACCGTTGTTTTATGGTTTATCATATAATTATTAGTTTAAAGGAATATCTGCTGCCATCTTAATGTTTCTAAACTAATATTTGTGTCATAATTGGCAGGAAGCTGAAACTTGAAGACAACAGATGTGAAGTTGACAACAAATGAAAATGTGAAGTGTGAGTTACTCTGGCAAATCCTTTAGCAAACCAATCAAAGTCATTCCATTCAGTAAATCCGAAATGTGACAAAAGCACCCTGACTAATGGAGATGCAATTAGTGTTTTTTTTAGTTCAAAAGGTTCAGAACACACAAATGTCACCTTCAAGACTCACACAATACCCAACTACATCACCAGGTACTACTATTAGATTTTAACAGCGGTTCTCTGCTGCTTTTAGCCACTGAACAATACAATGCTGCACAAGAAAAGGATACATTTCTAATTATTCATGTCAGATTTTCCAAATGCATGACAGAATTACACAAAATGCGCAAAATATTGTCTAATTTTTGTCATTAGAGTCTAATAATATTTAATGTTACATTTTCATGAAACAAAAAAAAAAAAAGATTCTAAAAAAAAACGATAGAAAAAAGACATTTTGAACAAGTCTCGCTATTAACCAGTGGCTTGTTACAAGTGCTTATTATCAAGATATTGGCTGTTTAGCACTGTATATTCTGCATGATCATTTTCTACATTCATAATCCTACCCAATACCTGAATTTGCCTTAACCTATATTACTAATCACTATTAATAAGCCACTAATTAGGCGTGCATTGGTGCAAAAGTCAGAGTTAATGGTTTAGTAATGGTGAGAACAGAACCTTAAATATAGCCTGACCCAAAAACTGAAATGGAGATCTGCAAGGCACCAGTTGAGCAGCAGCACTGCAGACACTATATTATATAACTTTTGTTCCATGTTAAGACATTGTGCAATTCAATACACACACACACACATGCACAGTCACCTTTAACTCACCGGCTATCACAGTGAACACACACACACACATATCAGAGAAAACAGAAAGTCAATGAAGGAAACAACAAACTTTACCCTGCTGCAACTAATTCTAAACAAATCTACATTCAACTACACAAAAATCATTGAGCCATCTGCTATCTAGCCTTTAATAAATTGTTGTACCAATATTTTTTGGCTCATTTCCACTGAGAAGCGTACATTTATTGCATTTATTGCCCTTTCCAATGTCAGAAGCTACCATACCACTTTTTTGGGACACTTTCATAAGGGTGCCTACAACAACAGTACGGTACCTAAAGTGTGGAGGAGGTAGACTCGCTGCAGAACATAGGATAATGGAAAATATACAATAATATTGTTGAGCATTGCGATGACAATATAACTTTAAAAAAAATTTACCAGCAATTTGACAATTTTCAATGAAATTATCACACTGCAATAAAATAATAATTAATATTTTCTGAGCTAACAAAACGATGAATGACTGTAAACCTCAAATTCTTATTGGCTGTTGTCATTTTCTCCTCCGCCAGCGGTATTAGTGGCGAGGGGATGAAGATAGTAAAGCTCTCATCTGATGTGATGAGTGTGGAACATTCCACGTGTGTGATACATTCCCTTTCCGTAAAGAATCTGTCATTGTAAATTTGTTTAGGAACTGGTAAAATTGTTTTTCCTATGTAATTGTGTCTTATGACAGGTTAAAATGTTTTCCAAAATGTTCATTTGTCTTCACAATTTGTAATCAGGGCACATTGGGCCCTGGGGCAAAAGGAAATCCAAGGGCCCCCTTTTATTTAATTATTTTAATAGATTTCTTTTTTATTAAAGTATAATCATATACAGTTGAAGTCAGAATTATTAGCCCCCCTGAATTTTCAGACCTCTATTTAATTTTTTTCCTAATTTCTGTTAAACGGAGAGAAGATTTCCTCAGCACATTTCTAAACATGATAGTTTTAATAACTCATTTCTAATAACGGATTTATTTTATCTTTGTCATGATGACAGTGAATAATATTTGACTAGATATTTTTCAACACACTTATATATGCAGTTTAAAGTGACATTTAAAGGCTTAACTAGGTTATTTAGGTTAACTAGGCAGGTTAGGGTAATTAGGCAAGTTATTGTATAACGATGGTTTGTTCTGTAGATTATCGAGAAAAAATATAACTTAAAAGGGCTAATAATTTTGTCCCTAAAATGGTGTTTAAAAAATTTGAAACTACTTTTATTCTAGCCAAAATAAAATAAATAGGACTTTCTGTTTTAAAAATTCGAAGGGGGCTAATAATTCTGACTTCCCCTATATATATATATATATATATATATATATAGAGAGAGAGAGAGAGAGAGAGAGAGAGAGAGAGAGAGAGAGAGAGAGGTTGTTATTATTATTTTTATTAGTATTATTAATAATTTACTAATTAATATGATCTAATTTTCCACCAATTGATTTATATCGGATTATTATACATATTTTTGTATTTTATTATAATAGGCCTGCAAGTAGGCTATACAAAATTAAGTAATGACATAATGGGAACTTTAAAGTCCAAACAATCTGCAAAATATGCAAAACAAAAACATTTGCAATACTTCAGAAATAAGTGCTTTAGAATAAAAACTTTAAACAGAGGTTTTCCTTTAAAAAGTTTAATTAGACTTTTAGTTGAACATAAATCCCTAATGATGGGATATCTTTAAAATCAATGCTTCTAATATCCAAAATATTGTGGTCTTCTGAGTTACAGAAGGCCAGCATCCTTATTTTATTTATTTTTATTTATTTTTTTAGATATATTGTCTAATGAAAGCCAGCGCCAGTATTTCATTGCTCCAAATTATTTCTGTCACTTTCATAAAAGGGGCAAAGTAAACATTCATTAAAAAAAGTTTACTTTCTAACTAGTTCAGTTAGACGCAGTGTACTTACTTGAGATACATACTCCGCAGTGATGGACATTTTGATAACTGCTTGTGTAGGCTATTTGGTTTGTTCACACAATTTCTCGCTTTTATTGTGTGATGTAAGGGCTGTGCGGGCCGCTGGATTTTTTGCGAGTCCAGCTGTAACCGTTGTGTGGCCGAGACTGCGCTTCAGTTATGTGTCCATTCAGCATGACTCTATCCCAGCTTCTGTTGCATGTACAAGTTCACGATAAAAATTGTTTGAATTTTATTTTTTGTTCTATGATGAGCTTGGCAAGCCTACCTTTGACTGGACGGTTTTTGTGGTAATGCCAAAATATGGGACTGTCCTGGGAAAATTGGGACATCTGATCACCCTTATGAGTGACTAAAACAAGGCTATTCACTATTCTGATTGGGCTACAGTCACTCCGAACCCCAGTTTAGCACGGGCATCACTGTTTTTGAACAGCAGCGAACCGAAAGTATACTTCACATTATCGACGGGAGAAAGCATAACGCAGAGGCGTTTCCGCCATCATAGCACAAATAAATTCTTCAGCCAATCAAGGGCCCCTTTCCTTAGTGGGCCCTGGAGCTTCAGCCCTGATGTAAATCCGACCCTGTTTGTAATGTTGTTTGCACTTCCCGGCCACCATAAGAAGCCGCTTCGTGTGACGTCACACTTAACAAATGAATAAGGATGACCCTTAGACTCACATTTCCTGGGTTTCTTTGGGTCACATTGGCTCACAAAAGAGCACCCTCTGGCTTTTTGGAGAACATATCACACCGTCGCACTTTACTTGCTTGTCAATTGCAGCTTTTGCTAAATCACAAATGACCTTTAATGTTTATTAATCTTTCAGCCAACAACCCCTACCGAAATATACTGTCCCATACCATCACTCAGTGGAAACAAGACATTAAGCACTGCCACACCGAGTGACAGACACACACTGTGAGTTTGTAAAATATGTGGCATTTCAGAGTGCAACTAAAATAACAGAAACACAGGCTGCCTCACACAGCTTTAACCCTAATGACCCCCCTAACTAAAGGAGCTCTAGAGTAGTGTGTGTGTGTGTTTATGGGATGTATGAGGGTGGTCTTGTAAACACTTCAGACTCACCACTAACACGTGCTCCAGCAGGCCCAGGTAACTTGTGGAGCACTCAGAGCCAAAGCGGAGCGCTCGAGTCTGGACCTCCCGCTTCACCTCTGGGTGGTATGCGGCTTGCTGAAAAGACAAAAAGAAAAATTTAACATTGTTCAACAACACTGAAATGATTGTGGTTTATTTTTCTTTAAACAGTGCTCAGCATATAAGTACACCCCTCACTAATCTATCTTTTAAATTCATATTTTATTAGGAAGCTTTACAATATTTTATTTGTGCATATACATTAGATTAGTCAGTACTAAAGCCAAGTCTGGAGCTTATCTAACAAAATAACTTATGGAAACTAGTACACACAAAATGTATATGTTATAGGAAAATATTAAATACAAATTTTAAAAAATTGGGAAAAATCAAGAAGCAAAAAAATGGAAAAATTTAGTTAAAATTTTGTAGGTTTTTTCAATATTTTGCTTGAATTTAATCGTATTACCTTTCTATTCCTAAATATTTTTTGTGTCTAAAATATTATTTTAATAAATAAATCCGTTTTGCTTAAATGCACCAAAATACATTGCCTATATTCACTGAGAAATGGATAAAAATATTCATTTTCAATATGGGGTGTACTTAATTATGCTGAGCACTGTATATTCCAACGCAACACAATTTGGACATTACCTCAACTAACGATTAAGTAGAATGTTGACATTTGCACAATTAATCCCTTGAAAAGTACATAAATAAATAAAGAAATGAACTTTATATGTCAAATGAAATGATAAGTCAGCAAGTGCGCTAAGTCAGTATTATAACTATAGCCGTGTCAGAAACTGCTTAACTGTTCACTCATTCACTAATCTCTATATAGCGGATGGCAGCTGACTTTATCAGGAACGATGGAAAGACAATGGCTGCGTCCGAAACCGGCTACTACTCAGTAGGTACTGCATTTGAATGTAAACGTACTACTCGGCCGTTAGAAAAGTACGTTCTATACTGTATGAACGTGAAAAGTATGAATGGAATTCGGACGTACTACATCCGCCATTTTCTCATGGTCACGTGACCTACCTGCGTCATTTGCGTCGCTTCACTCCCATTCATGAATTCGCTCGCGGGGCATCATGGGATAGCGCAGCATGCATGGGATGCGCACTCCAGAATCTCGCTGGAAGTAGTAAGTCATCCGGGTACTTCTCGCATACTGATTTTCGACTTCTATGAATTCGGACATACTACTCGGCTCGCATACTGATTTTAGCGTACTATATAGTATGGAAGTATGCGGCTTCGGACGCAGCCCATGAGTAAATAAATACAGACAGTGATGTACAGTGCATGTGGAAAGTATTGATAGTGCTTCGCTTTTTCTATTTTTTTATGTTATAGCCTTATTTCAAAATGCATTAAATCAATTTATTTCCTCAACATTCTACATGCAATACCCCATAATTAAAATGTGCAAAAAAGATTTTTTTAAATTGTTGCAAATTTATTAAAAATAAAAAAACCTGATAGAGCTTGAGAGGCACTGCAAAGAGGAAAAAAAAAGACGGGTGTGCCAAGCTTGTGGCATCATATTTAAAAAGACTCGAGGCTGTAGTTGCAAATTAAGCAAAGGCTGTGAATACTTCTGTACATGTGATTTTTCAGGTTTTTTACTTTTAATAAATTTGCAACAATTTCAAAAAATCTCTTTTCACATTGTCATGATGGGCAGGGCCAGACGGAATCTGCGGACGTTTTTTGCTATTTCTGAATTTTGGTAAAAATCTGCAGATTTCTGCGGAATTATTTTGGGAGTATCCAGCAGAGTATCATAACTAAAACCTTAATATATTAAACAAAAAGTAACAAAATACTGAATAAAAAGTGAATAAATTCAGATTTACACATTTACTCAAGTAAATAAACAGAATTAATAATGGGTTAAAAATCTGCAGAAATCTGCGAAATTCTGTGGAAAATATGAGGAATTCTGTGCACGCAGATTCCGTGTGGGCCTAATAATGGAGTATTGTGTGTAGAATGTTGAGGAAATAAATGAATTTAATCCATTTTGGAATAAGACTGTAACACGTGGAAAAAGTTAAATGCTATCAATGCTTTCCAGATGCACTGTAATTATGTTTTAAAATAAAAAAGTTATACTGTACTAATATAGTATATAAATATTGCTCACATTTTACTTTGATGTACTATTCACACCACTAACTAAGACTTTTAACTCAAACTACAAATCAGCTGCTTATTAACAGTCAGTAAGGAAGTATTTGGGTTTAGCTATTGGGTAGGATTAGGATGGTTATTAGTTTAAATTAGTTTGACCAGGTGTGTTTGATTAGGGTTTGAACTAAACTGTGCAGAGCTGCGGCCCTCCAGGAACTGAGTTTGACACCTGCGCACTAGTGCATACTGTAGGTCCCAGGCTGTTTCTGAAATCGCCTATTACTCAGTAGGTACTGCATTTGAATTTAAATGTACTACCTGACTATTAGAAAACTTTGTTCTATGCAGTATGAATGTCAGTAGTATGAATGGAGCCCTGTTTACACTGTCAGGTCTTGATGCCCAATTCCGATTTGTTACCTATATCAGATTTATTTCGCCTGTCCGTTTACAGTTTTTTTTATTTTATTTATTTTTTATTGTAACCCATATCCAATTCATGTGTTTACACTTGCCATACAATTTACGATGCATGCATTAACGATAAACGCGTGTTCTAGCATATGTGCCACACTAGCCACGATAGAAAAAATTGTCCTGTTTTTAGCTCTGCGAAATATGCGAAGCGTAGTATAAGCAGTGAATGGTTCAGTCCAGATTTACCCCCACGCAGTTTATGTAATGGTATGGCCCTGATGTGTGAGTGTAGTTGAAGATGTAGCCTTTGCCTGTGTGCACACTGGTGTTGGAGAGAATGAAGTTGTTCTATGTGTAGCCCGCAGTGCGTGTATTAATAGTGACAGAAAGCAAAGGTTACAACACAAAGTTCGCCCAACTTTAAAATGATTTTGAGGCGGAGGAGGTGGAACAGGGCCGTCATCGCAGCTTGCGCTTATATGCTGTATGATGTCCTCCACCATTCAAAGGAATGTGTGGGTACGAGAGAGATCTCAGGTCTGGTGGGAGCAAATTGTGGCGACTGACCACTTTCCTCCATGTTTCCTTTGTTGTTGTTGTTTACCGCGTCGGAATTTCCACACAAGCGCTTCCTTCTACATCATTAAACCGCGGAGAAGCACCACATTGTCACAAGTTTAATGACGTACAGAACGAAATGCCTCAATAAATCCGATCTGCCTGTTTACATGACAGTCGCATTGTCACATATCCCCGTATTCCACATATGAAGGAGGCCTGAAACCGATCTCTGAATTTCAGAATGCATGCATTTTTTTCGTGTTTACACGGTCATAGAACAAATCCGATCTGTCACATATGAGCAAAAAATCGGAATTGGGTCACATTTTAATGGCAGTGTAAACAAGGCCTTTGTCATCAACACGTGACCTACCCACGTCAGTTGCATCGCTTCACTCCCATTCATGAATTCTCTCGCGGTGCATCATGGGATGGCGTAGCATCCATTGGATGCTCACTTTAGATACTCGCTGGAAGTAGGAGGTCATCCAGGTACTTCTCGGATACTGTTGTTTTTAAATTCTATGAATTGGAGCATACTTCTCGGCTCAAATACTATTTTTAGCGTACTATATAGTAAGGAAGTATCCGACTCCGCTTCAAACCCTAATTCAAGAGTTCACACTTGGATATTGCTTGACAACTGTAAGCAGGTTTGGCATGCTGTCCCGGGAGAGAACCCTGAGCTCGGAGATAGTTGAGCCCAGGGCTCCCGCCAGGTCCATAGAGCATGTAAGGGGAGTACGAGATCAGGGGGTTCTCGAGAGCTCCCCTTTTTTTCTTTTTTTTTTTTTTTTAAAGGAGGAAAGGAGGAGAAAGGCGGTGGATGGGGGGTTTCTTCGGAAAACGAAGGTAAGGGAGTAATTTCTAGCTAGGCTATTTATAGTAAGTTGGGATAGATCTGATTGGCTAACTAATGAGTGTAGATAGGCGGCCAGCTGCGGTCAATTATATAACGTGCTCCTCTCGAAATTAGTTTAAAAACTTCACTTAATCACACCTGATCAAACCAATCAAGTTGTTCAAGACTACTAGAAACTATTAAGCAGGTTTGAGTTGGAGCTAAACTGTGCAGAGCTGTCCAGGAATTGAGTTTGAGACCATTGCTCATTAGTGTATAAACTCTTAAGGGGCCAAACATATATATCATTTTGAAGCGGTCCTGACTGTTCATCTGTTCATATGGAGTCATTGTCAGACGTGATGTTGACACTGTGAAAGTGGCCTCACCTTGCAGGAGCGCAGCATGTCTGCGACAGCTCGTCTGCTTAGGTTAGCAGTGGCGATCACATCCTCCTGACGGCAGGAGTTCCCAGCAGCCACTGCTTTAGCCGTGGCCAATGTGATGCCTTTGGTCATGCGGATGAACTCCTCTGGAGTGGCCGTCTTTGGAGGAGGATCTGCACTGCTGAAAACCTGAGGAAAAGACACACAGATTGAGTTTAAATCATAAGATGATCTCAAAGACTTAAGTAAGTTAAGGTTTATTTTGTTTCAATTTCTGAATTAAGTTTTTTCCGTCTAAAGCAAATGTATAAAAGGCGCTGATATTATTGACCTTATCACAAATTTAAAATTATTTAGAAAGTTAGACTTCTGGAGAAAATCTAACTTAATTAGTAGAAAAAATATAATAGGAAATACTGTGAAAAATGTCCTTGCTGTCTTAAAAATTACTTTGTAATATTTGAAAAAGTTTGAAAATTGTGTGGGCGAGGCAGTGGCGCAGTAGGTAGTGCTGTTGCCTCACAGCAAGAAGGTCGCTGGTTTGAACCTTGGCTCAGTTGGCGTTTCTGTGTGGAGTTTGCATGTTCTCCCTGCCTTTGCGTGGGTTTCCTCCGGGTGCTCCGGTTTCCCCCACAGTCCAAAGACATGTGGTACAGATGAATTGGGTAGGCTAAATTGTCCGTAGTGTATGAGTGTGTGTGTGTGTGTGTGTGTGTGTGTGTGTGTGTGTGTGTGTGAATGTGTGTGTGGATGTTTCCCAGTGATGGGTTGCGGCTGGAAGGGCATCCGCTGCGTAAAAACGTGCTGGATAAGTTGGCGGTTCATTCCGCTGTGGCGACCCCGATATAATAAAGGGACTAAGCCGACAACAAAATGAGTGAATGAAAATTGTGTGCAAACAATTTTTCAACACCCAAAAGAGCATATAAAATATTAAAATAAATGTCAAAATCCATATATTGACATCCTTAACCATTCATAATAATTATTATTGAAATATTTGTTAATATACTTGATTGAACTGTAGCCATGAATGCACTGATTTAGAGAGTGTGTGTGTGTGTGTTTCTTACAGCCAGCTCTTGTTTGATGTGCTCTATGGTGGCCTCTAGTGCTCGTGTGCCTTTAGTGGCTTCATCCTCCACCGCCTTCACCGTCTTAAGTAGAGACGTCACATTGGTCACCATCACCTAATGAACACCACAGAAACGACACGCATCAAAACACATTAGCAATGCCACTTAACATGAATGGGAAATCAAAGGAGAAATCAGTTTTATTAATAGAGGCAATACAGAAAGGTTTGCTTTGCTGAAGCCTGGCACAGAAAGAAATATAGAAAGAGACGTTCAGAAATCAAGCAAATCAGAAAAATTGATTGGAAATAAGAATAAAAAAAAATAATTAAATGGAATAATCAAGGCAGCACGGTGGCGCAGTGGGTAGCACAATTGCCTTGCAGCAAGAAGGTCGCAGGTTCAAGCCCCGGCTGGGTAAGTTGGCGTTCCTGTGTGGAATTTGCATGTTCTCCTCGTGTTGGCGTGGGTTTTCTCCAGGTGCTCCGGTTTTCCCCACAAGCCCAAAGACATGCGGTTTAGTGGTAACATAAATAATATCAATAACTAAATATACATAGGTCAGAGAGGGTCAAATCTTTATTTATTCACTCAACTTTAGTTCAGATATTATTAACTGTAAATTCTTAATCTAAAGAGAGGATTAAGAGGGGGGAGTGCAATGGGTCGTAAATTGAAAAATGTTTGTTTTGTAGATGGGAATTAGAGTCATATTTTTATATTTCTATGAAGATTTGATGGAGCAATCTAATGTAGTCAGTCCACTTGGATCAGATATTTCTAAATACATTAATTTGGAGTCGAAGGGAGAATGTAATCTTTTTCCTCACATACATATTATTCAGGAAGTAACCAGTGTCTTGGAATAGCATTTTTGGCTGTGATTATTAAAATATCGAGCAAGTATTTTTTAGATTTACTTATTTGGATATCAGAGCTTCCAAAATGAATAACCATGAATTAAAAGGGTAGTGCAATATTAAGTATGTCTTCTATTACTAAACTAAACTACTAAACTAAATGAAATACACAGTAATTAAGAAATGATACACATTTTAAACAGTTTAAAATGACCTTTAGCAAGCTTAACTATAATCAAATAAACGAATTAGAATCAGCTCAATATTCTAAAGGCCGGTTCATACCGGGATGCTTTTTACTCACATTTTTCGTCAATGTTTAACGCCTTGTGATTAAATAAACAATGTGATTGTGCACACCAACGCGCAAAACGGCAGGTGTAAAAAAGTATGTTTAATTTTTAAAGAAAGGCTTCATGCTCATTTTTGTGTTTTGATGCACTTCGTCAAAACCTTCTCCAAGCGAATTGGCACTTTTGTTTATGTGCACGGAGCTGCTAAAGTTACAGTAAACAGCACTTGAGGACGCTCAAGCGCAAAACTGTTAATGCAAGTGCACATTGAAGAAGATGCCCAGATGCCATATGAACGCGGAGCTGTACAGAAGGAAAAGTGCTGTTTGATAAACGAGACATCATCTACAGTATATTGCTTGTTTGAATTACCAGTAAACAGAGGCTGTTTCTCAATTCAAAGAATGCTGAGAATGGATTTGCGTTATAGTGAAAACCGGTCTCGAGAGACCGTGAGAACATGAGAGAAATGAGATTCTGCGTTCTTCGTGATGGTGACATGACCTTCACGCATGCTTAAAGGAAAGTTATGTAAACATTAAAGCATTCATACAATAAGTTATTGTTTTTTCCTTTCTCAAAATATATACTATGCATAAAGACTTTACAAATATACGCTGCACAATACAAATAAAACAGATTTTAATACAAATTTCAGCAAGTAAACATCCTTAATATGTTTCTGCCTTTATAAAGATCTTCATAATGTTTACTTTCACCATTTCATTTAGGGAAACCCCTGAGGAATTATTTCCGAGTTATTTCTCTAAATTTTAATTATTAAATCTATATAAAATGCTGCACTTCCCACCTCCAATGACTTCTGGGACTTCTAAAGCGAGTTTGGTGCTTAAGTCTGCATCAATGCGTCCTCGAAATCAAGAACACATGCGGGAAGTTTCACGCATCCTCCGTTCTTGAAGTTTTGTAACTGAACTTTGGTAGCTGATGATGACATTACACGAAAACACAAGATCGCTGAAGAACGCATATTGAGAAACAGCCAAATGTAAAGGATTTTAACAAGTGTGTCAACTTTCTTCTTCTGTGTTACAAGTGAGTGTCAGAAGCTTAAAGTTGTGTAGCGCAACCCATGGACGGGTATTTCTGTTGTTCATTAAGCACCATCTGACGTCAGGGAGTAATTTTGCACAGTTTTCTGCTCAACGCTGTTGAAAACCGATTGGGTTTGGGTTTTCGGAAAAACCGATGGCGATAAACGCAAAAGAAAAGCGTCCAGGTGTAAAAGAACCTTAAGGTTATTTAGTTTTACATCACTTTAAAAAAAAAATCTGATTATATGATGTGTGTTTTAGCTACCGGTTTTAGAAAGTCAGTTGCGTTAGCAATACGTATATACTATCATAGTATTTATTCACATTTTAAATGATCTTTTCTTTTCAGATTTTCTTTTTTCTTATTTTTTATTTAAATAATTTTATTATGTGCACTTGTGGTTTCATTAGTTATTAGTCATGCCATATTAATATATAATATTTGTTTTTACATTTGTGTTGAATCGTTTTATTTTGTGTTTAAATTTGTTAAAGCAATATTAATGTGTTTTAAAAATGTTCATCTAGTATTTATTTTATTAGTTTTAGCTACCAATAACAACCACTTATCCAAGCGTAAATCATCGTCATCAGTTCTTCCAGTTTGGTTTGTAGGTCACAGAATCATGATTTCAGGTCAGCTAATGTTGTCTGGCAGCCCATAATAATCAGGACAGTCATTTTGATTGAGCTCAACCACTGAAAGCCCCGAGCAGAGACAGTCTAAGGGCTGTGTGTTGGAGAATGTTTTGTACCTTAGCAGAGTTCTTGAGCTGCAGCATGGCGGGGTCATCGTGAGGTTTGCCGGCCGCTGCTTTGGTGGCGCTGATCAGGTCACCCAGAGCTTTAGCCACGTCCTTCACAGCGTTGATCAGAACCACCTGACAAACAACAAATACAGTTGATAAAATTATAAGCCCTACTGTGATTTTTTTTCTTTTTCAGATATTTCCTAAATGATGTTTAACAGAGCAATACTTTTTTTATTTATTCATGACAATTTGCATTTGTATAATGTTATTATTATTAGAAGTATTTATTATAAGCATATTTATATTTGTTTAAATAAAAACTAGTTTAGATTTGTTCATTTGTCTGGTTTTGGACCAGATGGGGCATAAGAATAGGATGTGTGTTTGGATATAACTTAGTTTTTGACCACACTTCGTTATTATTGTTCATTTATTCGTTTAAAGCTAAGAAATAGCTTTAAAACAAATCTTTGCGCTTAATAAATGAACCAAATATGCAGACTACTGGATGTCTTCAGCAGAGTGGGTACAACACTGTTTCCTTATTCATGAAAGTAAAGGAGTAAAGAGTAAAAGTAAAGTAAAAAAAAATTAAAGAGGGCGAATGTTGGAGACTCATTGTTTATCCTCGCGCTGCAGATGGCCTGTTTAACTGTTTTCTCGCTAGTGGAGCTTTCAGTTTTTACACTTACAAAGCTTGCCACATAAATACCAAATGCTCTTAATGGAAATTTGAGATGAGACTAATTAGTTTATCGCACGTTATGCTCAAAACACACCCATAACTCATTAAGAGACCCTGTTAGACCATGCGCTGGGGCACAGACTGTATTTTTCCGACCTTAAAATAGCAAAAGTGGATTTGAACATGCTTTTGCGCCATGCGCTTTAGACTTTGCGTCTAGATCGTTAAAATAGAGCCCTGAAAGTGTATACATACATTTTATTTGTCCTAGCCATTGAATATCTGGGATTTGTGTTTGTCGCTTTATATTGTAGTTTCCATTAATCAAAATGTAATGCTTCTATTAGGGCTGCACAATATATGACTTTAGCATTGAAATGTGCGAATCTGCAATAGTCACATCGCAGTATCTGCAATGTAGAGTTTTGATCATAAATAAATAATTATAAAACTGTATCAAATGGAAAAAAATGAAGAAAGGATAATAGTGTTGTTTGTTGTTTTATCGGTTTTATGTTGTATTTTGACTCCAGTTCAGCCATCGTTAAGATGTGCAGTCATTTTATGTTAAGATACCATTTTAAAGATTTTTCATTTGATAAAGTTTGTTATTTTTGCTAATATTAATAAATGATTCATTGTGCGCAGCTATTATAAAGTATTATCAACATTATTTCTGTAAAAAAAAGAGTTTATATTTGGTTCTTTAAGTTGATCTCCATGGTTAGTCAGTTACTTACTGTAAGTTATAATTAGTTAACTATAAATATAATTAGTTAAGTAAATTAAGTTATTTTAAGGCCCAGCTCACATTATAAGAGAACAGTTAGTATAGAGTTATGTAACAACAGAAAACCGTTATGTAAATATTAATGCTACTTAATTAAGATTCAGTCGCATAACAATACATTACCCTGACTAGTGATACAAGAAATACAGAGATATACTGTAATGGAGATTTCATTGACTGGAAGATTGTTTTTATCATGTTAATTGACTTAAACAGGTGGAAGTGTAATTGTCTGGATGACTGCACTTTCTTCAACAATTTATAACAAGCTTTGAGAGTACGGCATGAATTATTAAGTGTTGTTGCCATAGGAACAGCAAAAACCCAAGAGCTGTTGCCAGGCACAGGACTCCAAACTCAGACACGAGAGAGAGAGAGAGAGAGACAGATAGAGACAGAGAGAGAGAGATAGAGAGACAGATAGACAGAGACATAGACAGAGAGAGAGAGACACATATAGACTAGTTCATATATCCCGGTGGGGACATTTATAGATTTGATGATGTTTCTATAATACAAACCATATATTCACATATATCTCCAACCCCTAGATCCAACCCTCACAGGAAACAATATTCATTTTTACATTTTTAAAACACTTGATTCTGTGTGATTTACAAACATGTTTACATGCGGGGACCAAAATTGAGGTGACAAGTCCACTTGAGTCTGTGTACATGCAGGTTCAAGTCCCCACCGGTAGTGTTGACAAAAGTAGAATTCGGTACCAGTACTGAATTTTTAAAAATGTCCAATTCCTGTTAACATTTGAGTGCTGTTGAACACCGCTGATTGGCTATTGAGCACATGAACACAACTGCCAATCAGCAGTGTTTCAGTACAAGCTCAATAGCTCTCAAATGTTAGTGGGAAATGGATGTTTCAAAAGTTAGAGTAGCGATTGATACCAAACTCGATACTTTTGACAAACTACCCACCGGGATATAAAAAAAAAAAAAGTACACAGAGGTGCACACACAGACAGACACACACATACAAGAGAAGAGAAACACACACATAGACACAAACACATGCACTGACAGCAGGTTCCAGTTGTAAATGGGACAGGATGTGTGTGGTAGTACCTGTGTCTCTGGGTCTTCAGAGCCCAGACTCGCTGCCCCCAATTTAACCACATCGGCCAGTTTGGTGATGGTGTTGACAGAGGACTGTGCAGCCTGAGCCAGTTTCTCCTGACTTGCTCCGGCTCCAGAAACCAGCAGTTTCGTGTCCTCCACCAGAACTTTAGCCGTCTTTAAGATGTGCTCTCTGCCAAAGCACAAGAAATATGTAAACATCACAATCCTGCTAATCTAATGGTAAAATGTATTGTCAAAATAAAAAAGGAAAATGTGAAGGTGGAAAGTGACGTCAATAAAAATACATTTATTAAAAAGCTATCACATAGAGCACAGGTGTCAAAATTAGTTCCTGGAGGGAAACAGCTCTGCCCAGTTTAGTGCCAACCCTAATTAAACACGCCTCAAACTAATTGAGTCCTTTAGGCTTGTTTGATACCCAGGGGTAAAGTTGCGGTCACACTGCACTTTTCTCCCCATAGATTTCCATTCATACGCACACGAATGTGTCAGACTAGAAATTCCTGCAACAGGTTAATTCACTGCATTGGAAAGTTCAAGCTTGGTGAACTCTGACCGAAATTGCATCACATCATTGTGTGAGACCAATCAAAGATCAAAACATGACCTCTCTGGAAAGAAATTTAAAACATTGACCAATCGCTTGCTTTTTTAATGTCTAATCATCTTGTTTAATCCCGCCCCTTTTCACAGCGATGTACGTAATCTCTAGTTTGACCGCAGCATCAGTGTGTTAAAGTAGGACTGCGGCCTTTCATAAATTGAGTTTGACATTCGTGACATAGTGTAAGAGCACACCGGCGTGTCAATAGATTGATAGCTGAGCAACTATTGGTGCGCACTTTTTTGTCATTATTAATAATAATAACAAAAAACATTGTGAAGTTATAGCAAAATGCAAAGATTACATGATGTCGGTTTGCCTGACACTAATCCTCTGAGGTTTGAGGGTGTTTTTAGGGCCTGGAAAAGTTCTGAAGTTCCCTGACATTTGTGCTTCTTTCAATTACTTTACATATAAGTCTAATACCACAGCAAACAGCACAAACTGGGAAACAATAACATGTTAGCAACAATTATGTACGTGATTGTGTTTTTGAGAAAGAAACGTTTAAGCGTGGTTAAACGTCTTTGTAAATATTGTGAAGTCACTGAAATAACCCCATAAAACACACTGAATATTTGGTCACAAGACTTCAAGAGCTGCATCTTGTAGCCTACAGCAGTGGTTCCCAGACTTTTTGCTGTGTGCTCTTCTTTCTAATATTTGACACCTGTTAAGCACCCCTTTCTCTCATTAAACTTCACATTTTTAACTACAAGATCTAAATACACATATTTTCTGTGTACGTGATTAAAATAAAAATAATAAAATATGTGAATTTAATGGACAAGCTTTTATGAAGTTGACAATTTTCACAGCGTCATTAACTACAGATAAAAGTTCATCTGGCCTGTTTTTCTATCGCTGGAGCTTCCTGGTGGATGCTGCAGTGTAGCCAGGAAACCGATGGTGCAACTTTTCAGATGAAAGCTACTGCTCCTTTGTGCCTCTTTTCTTCTACTTCTGCAGTTCCTCCAATTTTCCTTGAAAAAACTTACAGGCATGTCTTGTAAGTGGCTGTGTCTTGTTTGTAAGTGCCGCACCATATATGAAGGCTTAAGACTGCTATTAGCTAAAACCCCACCACAGACTACACAGTGCTGATTTGGATTTTCTGCATTTCCAAACCCAAAACCAATGTACCTGTCGCTATATTTACATTTCTTACTTGACATTTTCCTCACTCTCTAGCGTACTGTAGGCCTAATTCTCTTCATCAGTACATCTCTGCTGGATTTCTCTGTTCCTGTTCTCTGTTTCTGCGCCTCTTCACCTCGTTCGTTATCCTCCGAGTCCATATATTTGAGGCCGCTGCACGTCTCCATAAAAGAGGCCGATGTAGATGGTTCATCCCTACTGTCACTTGACTTCTTTAAAGTGGCAGTTTTTAACCAGGTGTCCATTTTGATGAATATAGTAAGCGGAAAAAAATAATGAATGTACTATCACTTGGCATCTAATGTGAAAGTGAGGCGGTATTGTAACACAGACGTGAAACCGTGAGATGAGTAAATATCCATAGGTTGTAAATTACAATTTGCAATGTGATTTTTTTTTCTCTCTCAGTGAATTTATTTTCTTTCAAAAATATGACATGTGAAGTTTACCAAAGATAAATGCATAAAAATATTCAAAGATAACATTTTCTGTCATTACAAACATTACATACACACCCCTGGGGGTCAGACTCCGCACCCCTGGATGTGCACACACCACAGTTTGGGAACCACTGGCCTAGAATTTTTGCTTCAAAATTATGTGCAAATCATTTTGTTTACATGCTTACTGAAAACAATATATTGATTTAAAATGTCTAACACACTGAAAAGCTGCTCAATGGCTCACATGCAAGTAGTAGCAGCGTTTTAAAATGAAAACGGTCTCTTCAGCGTTTAAAAAGCGCAGTTTTCGACGATCGAAAACTCTGGCGTAGTGTGGACGGATGGCGTAACCGCAGCAAAACATATGCGTTTTAAAACTAAAATGTATTAGTGTAAACGGAGCCTTAGCCTTTATGCATTTTTTTTTATCAGCTCTCCTGTTATCAGCTGACTTTCTGTCCATTTAACAAAAGCAACATGAAACTGCTTCACACTTTCAGGACAATGTAGATAAATGTTTTAAGACAAAACATGATCTGTCCAGTTCAGTATCACAGTATTCTGGTCTTTGTTCTGAATTATGTAAAGTACTTGTATAGTCTGACTTGGGTTATTTGTATAGTTAACTGTTTTTAGTAAATGTACACTGTAAAACATTATTGCTGATTTTTTATTTAAATGAACTTTTAAATTTATTGAAAGATTAAATGAACTTTTGTAGTTACAAACCGAGTAAAATATTAGATTAAACTTTGTAGTTGAAGTAGTAACTTTAACTAATATTAAGCAGTTAATTAGAAAGTTACTAATTATTATTAAAGTAACATAACACCATTAGTTTTCATGTTTTTTTGTCATATAATTTTTCATAGTGCATAGTTAGATTAGCACTTCAATATGTTAGTTATGTATAGGTATAAAAATTGCAGTGTTGTGTTAGTTTATGTAGCACTGTGGTCCTATTGGACGGGACAGTTCCTTCCACTTTATGTTGACAGATGTAGGGGAGTGACAATAAATCTCCACTGACTTTATGTTTTCTAAAAAGAGATCAGAACCTTTCCGGCCAATCAGTGCCAAAGCATAAAGGCCAAATTTGGTTCCTTAAAGGGATAGTTCAACAGTCCTATAGTTCAGAGTACAGCTTAGAGTAAGTTTTCATTAATTTGTGAATAAGGCATGCAAAGCTTTAGGGTCTGGAAGTTCTAAGAAGCTAACATTATGGATTGAGAAAGCCAACCTATTGAAGTCCTATTTAAACTTATTATTATTCTTCTGAGACTAAAAATTCCCACTGTATCTCCTCCTAGGGCTTTAACACTATGACCGGCAAACTTTGGTCAGACCTTCAGACTGGTCTGACTCGGGTTGCTTTATCTTATTTAACTGATCCGACTTTCAGCTTTCCAAAAAGTGTCCCGGAAAACTTGAAAAAGTCCCATCGACTTAATATTGCAAGCAACTTTGATGCATCACATCTCCAAACAAGAAATACTTAGAAACATGCGATATTCCACATCTAAAGTAGCTGTCAGGCTGTGTAAAAGTAGATATTAAACTTGAGTGTAAGTTGTAACCTTGGGGCGCAAGAGCGTCTCAAACTTTCTCATTAGCTATGTTTCCATCCAAAAATGTGAAAAAAACTTTATGCGCAAACCTGGGTTATCGCAGAAAAGTTGTGCGAATGAAGCATCATTTCCATCCAACGAGTCAAAGCGAACAAAATCGTCACTTCCTGATTAACTGGCGCCAAATATCAACTGTAAATACTGCATTTGCTGCAGTAGGAGAAGCTGCGTCAATCTTTTTTAAATGAATGTGCCTCAGAAGACAATCCTGACAAGCAGTGAGCGCGCAGTGGCGTTTGAAGGTGTCAGACACGGAGCACAGGCGCTCTTGATTCTGGAGGTCATTAATAATATAATAACATTAATATTGAAATGGTAAGGCATTTTATAATGACCAAAACAACATTTCAGATGTTTTATAATGTGCTCAGCCTGACGTTTTATCCATTTACATACATTTTAAGCATCACATGATCTCTTTTAACAAAATCACATGACCTTTTTTAATGCGCATGTTGGAGTTTGTGTGGTAAAAGTGTTTCCATTGCGCATCTTTTCTTATCGAATAAAAAGTTTATCCTACCAAGTTAGTTTTTTATGCGCATTTTCAAAATTTATGCGCATCATGGCGTTTCCATCAACTGTTTTTTTTATGCGCATTTGCAAAATATAGTAAAATAGGTGGATGGAAACATAGCTACTGACTTACTATGGTGATAGTAAGAGACTTTGCTTGCTTGCCTGCCTGCCTGCCTGCCGCCTGGTCTGTCCGTTTGTTGGCCTGTCGGTCTGTCTGTCTGTTGGTCTATCTATCTGTCTATCTAACTGTCTGTCTGTCTGTCTATCTATCTATCCGTCTATCTATCCGTCTATCCGTCTATCTATCTATCTATCTATCTATCTATCTATCTATCTATCTATCTATCTATCTATCTATCTATCTATCTATCTATCTATCTATCTATCTATCTATCTATCAATCTATCTATCTATCTGTTTGTTTGTCTGTCTGTCTGTCTGTCTGTCTGTCTGTCTGTCTGTCAAACTGTTTAAAACTAAATAAACTATTGCCAACAGCCTTTCTCAAGTCGGATTTAAAGTTTGTCTTGACAATATATAATAATCAAGTTATTTTTTTATGTGTTTTAGCTAAATAAAAGTTATACAGTGCGTTGTTAATTGCAGAGCTCCTCTATTTTAAAACTTTTATAAGGAACAAAACTGTAACAACCGGTAACAATAATGCAAAAGTAACTCAAAAGTAACATAATCTATTACCATAAAAGGTATCTAAGTAACTGTACTTTTTGGGGGCAGTAACTCAATATTGTAATGCATTACTTTCAAAAGTAACTTTCCCCAACACATCTTTTTTAAATCTGAGGTATACACAACTGCTCATACAATATTCTAATTTAATGGAAAATGTTTGATTTAACTAACGTCCACTGAAATATGTGCGTGTGTGTTTTTTCTGTAAGGACACATGTAGTACCTGTGGTCTGCAAATGTCTCTGCGTTCTCTCGGTTGAGAGTGCCCGCGGTGGCAAACATGATGGTGGTGTCTAAATCAGCAATGATGCCAGAGACAGCGCTCGCGGCAGTAATGCAGGCCTGAGTGCCACGATTGCCTGCCTGAAGAGCTGCCAGCACATGAGAGACCTGAGACATATAATGATATTAGTAGTCTGACCAAGTCTGAAATGGCAATCATATGTGGAATACGAGAAGAACACTGCAAACCTTCTCAGAGACTTTCCTGGCACTGTCAATGAGCTCCTTCTTAGTGTAGGAGTCGTTTGGACTGCACTGTAGCGCTCCTGCTTTACTGACCAGACCAGTGCAGGTGTAGCCCAACTCAGTCACCTGCTTCTTGATATGTGAACCGATCTGAAGAACAAACCGTTGAGAAGAATGAGCATGTTCAGCCTTGATCTGGTAAAAAATTGACTTTCATGCAAACTCTACAACTGATTTGAAGCATCTCACAGTGCAACGATGATTAAAATGATAATTAAATGTATTACGTAAATGATAAATGTATTAAATATTCAGGAATAAACATCCCCAAAGATATGACTAATTTAGAAATGCTTAATTATGGTCCCATTAATAAGACAATAAAATTAGACATCGCAAGATGGAATCTTCTACTTAAATTACTTCATAGAGTTTATCCCACAACATTATGTCTACAAAAATTCAAAATTGATATTGAGTTAGTTTTTGTGAAAGCTTTAATGAAACTAATTCACATTTATTTTGGTCTTACCAATATACTCGACTTTTTTTGATTAATGTTGAAGCTTTTATTGCTCATAGTATTTTAAAATCCTTTTCCTTATCTTATAAACATGCGATTTTGGGTTTTTATGTTAAGGATCGCTAATTAAAAGATGCTGGTTTGATTATAAACTTTTATTTTAAATTTTATTATTTTGTAAATTTCACATACATAAATCCAAGTTTTTCAAGAGCAAACCTCTCTTTATGGTGCAAGAACAACTAATATATGCTCCTCCTTTAACATTTTTACATTAAATGTTTGTATACATGCATTTCCTGTTGAAAAAGTGCATTAATAACTCTTGTTTATAACTAAAATTGGAAAATGTGCATAATATATTTGTATGTAATTTGATAATTATGTACCCTCTCCTCTGTTTTTTGTATTTCTTTCTCTTCTCTTCTCCTTTACATTCTTTTTTTCTCACTTACTTCATTCTTGTTAAGAAATGTAAAGTGATTGAATTGTATTAGAAAACTGTACATGCTGTTTCTTGTTAATAAAATAAATAAATAAATAAATAAATAAATAAATAAAGATTGAATCTTCTACTGTTTTTCAACATGAAATCTAGAATAGACTCAATCAAACAAAACATATTTCTAAGACTGCTTTATTATGGTCTTTACCTGCTCCCCTAGCTAAAAAACAATTTTCAGGTTGAGATAAACTGATCTCCAGATTTATATGGCAGGGCAAGAAACCAAGGGTAAAAATTAAAACCCTGCAATTGAGTAAAGAAGAAGGAGGGGTGGCCCATCCATACTTGCAAAACTATTTCTGGGCAGCAAAACTGAGATGGATATAGACTAGATAAGGACATAGAGATTGGTTGGTGTGACGAGTTTCCTATTCAAACAATCATTGTGGATCAAACCTCAATAAAGGAAAATAATCAATGGATCAAGGTAACCTTAAAAAATTTGTCTGAGCTCATTAAGGTTTATAATCTAACAGACTCTATGAAGGTTTTGAAGTGGGCTTCATATGACTCAGACTTTAAACCAAATACTTTAGATATGCGTTTTAAAAAATGGGCTAGGAAAGGGATAACAACTTATTCTTCAATTATGGATAAAGGACATTTAATAGATTTTAATGCAATAGACTCCAAAGAGTTCTTTAGATATCTTCAGCTCCGGCAACATTTCTATCAAAAAAAAAAAAAGACACTGATGGTGATACGAATAAGAGTGCTCTAGTTAAATTATTGATCTGATCACAAAATCAAACTTGACCAAAATCTGCCTTGTAAAAATGCAACCAAAGAAATGTTTAACCATTTGCTGCATCTTAAATGATAACAATACGAATTTTACTAGTTTTAATGAATATTTTATACAAATATTCATTTGTGACAGTGAAAATCCAACTTCACATGAACAACCCATGTGATTTTCAATCTGGTGCAACACTGAAATCTAAACCGAAGGGAAAATAGTATGACCAAATACCTCATCGTTTTCAGCAGTCATGGCTGCACATTTGGCCTCTGATGCGAGGTCACCGAACTCTGTGGTCAGCTGATTGGCCAAACCGCCCAGCTCATCAGGGTTGGTGTTGGATTTGGTAACCTAGTAACAAAGTATTTTAAAAACACATCATCAGTCTTCTTGTCTATAAACACTACAGAATCCTTCCTTCGCTGAATTACTCTGAACCGCAATATCAAGACAGATAAAACTTAAGTGAGAAACATCTACATTTTAAACAGTACAAGAGCTCAAAACAAGCATCTGTAAATGCAAACGAAGAATAATCCAATTTATTCACGTATATGATACTAGAATATGCACACAATACTCTCTGATAGATTTTTACTGTGCAAATGTCTGCTGCTTCTTTTCTACTGATGCCATGAGTAAGAGTATGCAGATGTTTGTGCTATGGAACATTGTGCTGTGTTGTTTGGTAATCTTTTTCTAGTGTCAAGTCATGAGGATTTCTTTGTCTTTCAGCCAACAATATTAGTTAAGTACAGCATCAAATGACTGAAAGTTCATTAACAGCGTTATTAAAAATAAATAATTTGACTCAACTTAAAAATGTAAGGAAACTTGCTGCACAGCCTTTCAAAGTGACTCAACTTTTAACCCAAGTACTGTAGGTGACTTGATTCAGCTCTAAAAAGCAGTGCTGCAAGTTGTCTTACTATTTAAGTTATGTGTACAGTTACAGTGAGTATGCAGGGCTAGGTTTTACCATCTCCTGAACGGTGACAGCGATAGCTTTGGCTGTCTTCACCATGGTGGTCTGATAATCCACAAACGTTCCTTCAGGCTCGAAGGCAGGTCCGTCCTCCATCTTGTTAATGGACTGAGTGATGGAGTTGACCATTCCTCCCACTGCTCCTGCAGCGCTGGCCACTTCTGCCAGAGTCGAACCCAGATCGTCCACCGCCTCCTTCATCATCTGAACAGACTCCTCCAGAGCCTCTTGTGTGTGCGCCGCCTGAACATACACATCGACACTATATTAGGGCAGATCGCGAGCAGACACAATAAAAAAAAAACAATAAACAAAACAATTTGATGCCACAGTAGATTAAGAAATCCAGTCCAACTTTATAACAAGTGGCCTAAAGTAATATGTACTTACAGTACATGGAAATTAGTCATTTGTTACAATGTACTCAGAGTGTAAATACATGTATTTACATTGTACTTATGATTGGTTAAATACCTGCATTGTTTACATCTGTAATTAATTTCTGTAAGAACATTTATAATTACACTGTTGACCATCCCTTACACCTTAACCCACCCTTAAAGCCACATGTTCCACTAAACCTGTCACAAAGACTTTCTATATTCCCCCTCAAGAGCACCAGAAATCTTCTGCAATAGATTATGATCACAGTAAGTACACTGTATTAAGAGTTTGATGTAAATACAGTTAAGCTCACAATATAAAGTGGGCCTGAAATCCTGCCAAAATCAAAAATTTAGAAATGAAAGGTTTTAAGGACAAAGAGACATACAGATATATTATTTGCAGAGATGTATAGTAACGAAGTAGAACTAAGTACTAAAAGGCTGTATCTGTTCTCTACTGGAGTTTCTTTTCTTCCAATCTGCAACAAGAATCAGTCCAAGGCACTCGAGTAAAGTGAAAAAATTAAAAAGCCTTTATTCACATGGCTAGATCTCTAAAAACCAACGCGTTTCGGCAGAAGTCTGCCTTCATCAGGGTAACAGTGATCAGGTGCGTCTAGAGTCTCTTTTGAGTACTCTGGTCACATGACTCATTTAAACATCTCAAATGGCTCTCAAATAATTTAACAAGCAAACTCTACTACCATCATAAATTCGGCATAGATACACAAACACCCACTTAAATGAGTTTTTCTATAGATGCTTTACAGATCGTCATTATACATTGATGTATGTGTTTATATGTATGTATGTATTTTTCATGTATGTGTATATGTATATATTGTATATATGTATGTGTATGTATGTATGTATGTATGTATGTGTATATATATATATATATGTATGTATATATATGTATGTGTGTATGTATGTATGTATGTATATATATATATATATATATATATATATATATATATATATATATATATATATATATATATATATATATATATATATATATATATATATTCTTTTTTCTTCTCTCTCTCTCTCTCTCTCTCTTTTCCCACATATGCAAGTGGGTGTTTGTGTATCTATGCCGAATTTATGATGGTAGTAGAGTTTGCTTGTTAAATTATTTGAGTGCCATTAGAGATGTTTAAATGAGTCATGTGACCAGAGTACTCAAAAGAGACTCTAGACGCACCTGATCACTGTTACCCTGATGAAGGCAGACTTCTGCCGAAACGCGTTGGTTTTTAGAGATCTAGCCATGTGAATAAAGGCTTTTTAATTTTTTCACTTTACTCGAGTGCCTTGGACTGATTCTTGTTGCAGATTTGATGAATCCCTTACCCAAAGAGCACCGACCATACATTTGAACTTACCCCAGAGCGCTTTTTGTTTTGTTTTTTCTTTTCTTCCACTTTTACTTCAGTACATATTTTCGATGAGTTTAATACTTTTACTCTGATAGATTTGTTAAGTGCTGCATCGTTACTTGTTACAGTTATAAAAATTGTACAAATTTTTCCAAAGCCACATTATCACTACCAGAGCAGCAGATGGCTCTGTCACAGGTTTGAAGAAGCTGACTCGTCGTCATTCAGATGATCAAAGAAGATCATGAAACATCAGCAGTTTCAAATATCCAGTGGCCTTGAGGTTTCAACTGATGAAGAATGGCCCCACTGACTTTGTTATCTATGGTGTGAAGATACAAGATGTGCGGCACCTGAAACTACAGATACTGGAAGCCTTAGGTGGCATTTCTCCTGCAGTGTTGCTATCAGTGTGTGAAGAGTGGAAGAAGAGTGTTGCATTGACAATCCAACACAATGGGCAGCACATTGAACACATTTTATAAATATTCAGAAACTTGTAAAGAACTCATGAAAGAGTAAAGTTACATTAAAACCAAGCACACCATCGTTTTTCTTGTGAAATTGCCAATAAGTTTGATGAGTCAAATGACCCTCTTCCTATTGAAAAAACAAAAGTTGGATCCAAGATGGCTGACTTCAAAATGGCCACCAGGGTAACCACCCATCTTGAAAAGTTTGCCCCCTCACACATGCTAATGTGCCACAAACAGGACGTTAATATCACCAACCATTCCCATTTTATTAAGGTGTATCCATATAAATGGCCCACCCTGTATATTAAATATACCTGGAGTCTGGGAAGCCTTAATTTTCCCACCCTTAACTATGATCATGCGAGTTCAACCATCTAGTATGACTCAAGTGTATCAACAGTTGAACAGGCAGCAGGGTAGACAGACCATCATCAGTAGCTGCTGTCTCTTACCTTGTGGTTTCCTCCAGTCTCTTTGGCCGTATAGAGCATCTGTAGCGCAGACTCAGCCAGAGTCTTGGTTTGGTCCAGCACGTTCATCTGCTGCTGGCTGTTCAGGATCTTAGACGCTGTGCCGATGGCAGCCATGATGAGCGGCTCAAAGTAACTGACCATCTGAGACACCTGTGAGGGTAACACTCACAGTGAGCTTGAATCTTTTAAAGGGTAGAAAAATACTGGGAATTTAAGACTGGAAACTTTCCATGGAAATAAATGGGAATATATTAAATTAATTAAAAAATCTGGTCTGCAGAACCAGGTTTAATCAATTATTTACCCCTCATTTTCCTCAAATCACATGTACACATCACTTGTGCTGTAAGCTATTGTGCCCCAAAATTTACTATTGTATAAACAAATACACTGACTGAGCAAACATTAATGTGACAGAAAAAAAACACACATACACTTCCTGACAAAAGTCCTGTCACCCATTCCAGTTTTAGGAACAACAAATAATAACTTCTAGTTGATCGTTTGGTATCAGAAGTGGCTTATTTGAAAGGCAAAAGCCTCTAAATAATGCTTATTTTACCACAATAAAATATGATCATGCCTTGACTTTTAATTATTTAATTAGGACAGTAAGGTCTGACTTTGAATTAATATTGTGTATGACTCTGATGAGTTTGGACAACTGCATCCATACATTTCTGCAATGACTCAAATAACTTATTAATGAAGTCATCTGAAATGGCAAAGAAAGCGTTCTTGCAGGACTCCCAGAGTTTATCAAGATTCTTGACATTTATTTTCAATGCCTCCTCCTTCATCTTACAAGCTCAATCATGTTTATTTCTGGTGACTAGGCTGGCAAATCCTGGACCACCTTGACCTTCTTTGCTTTCCGGAACTTGGGTGTGGGGGCTGAAGTATGAGAATAAGCGTTATCCTGCTGAAGAATTTATCCTCTTCTGTGGTTTGTAATGTAACGGGCAGCGCAAATGTCTTGATACCTCAGGCTGTTGATGTTGCCATCCACTCTGTAAATCTCTCGCACACCCCATACTGAATGTAACCCCAAACCATGATTTTTTTTCTTCACCAAACTTGACTGATCTCTCAGAGAATCTTGGCTCCATGCGGGTTCCAATAGGTCTTCTGCAATATTTGTGATGATTGGGATGCAGTTCAACAGAGGATTCATCAGAAAAATGTACCTTCTCCCACTATTCCTAATGATCAACTAGAAGTCAAGTTGATATTGACATAAAAGTTGATGTCAGGTAGTGAAAGAATTAAAGTTCCACTTATAATTAAATCTGTCAAAATTGTCATTTTAATATACAGTTTTAGTCAGAATTATTAGCCCCCCTGAATTATTTGCCCCCCTGTTTATTTTTCCCCCAATTTCTGTTTAAGGAAGAGAAGATTTTTTCAACCCATTTCTAAACATAATAGCTTTAATAACTCATCTCTAATAACTGATTTATTTTATCTTTGCCATGATGACGATAAATAATATTTGACTAGATATTTTTTAAGACACTTCTATACAGCTTACAGTGACATATAAAGGCTTAACTAGGTTAACTAGGCAGGTTAGGGTAATTAGGCAAGCTATTGTATAACAATGATTTGTTCTGTAGACTATCGAAAAAAAAAATAGCTTAAAGGGGCTAATAATATTGACCTTAAAATTGCTTTTAAAAATTATGAACTGCTTTTATTCTAGCCAAAATAAAACAAATAAGACTTTGTCCTGAAGAAAAAATATTATCAGACATACTGTGAAAATTTCCTTGCTCTGTTCAACATATATTGGGAAATATTTAAAAAAGTAAAAAAAAGTCAAAAAAGGGGCTAATAATTCTAAACTCAACTGTATATTAGTTTGTGTGCATGTCAGCTTATAAACAAAATGTATATCGTTAAGCTTGTATATACAGTTTATATAAATTCCTCAAAACTTCAAGTAATTTAAACAAATTTCCATAAATTCCAGTAAAGTTTCCAACTTAGAATTTTTCCAAAATTCCCATGGAAATTTTCTGTAAATTTTCCACCTTTTTGCAACCCTAAACTTTTATACCAATGAGACACTTTTAAAAATGATCAAGAGTTCAGACCTTGTGTCCCAGCTGAGAGGCATCAGCACGGGCTGCGATGGCCACTGGTTCAATCAGGTTACTGATTTCATGCACAGACGCCGCCATCTGCTCGTGCAGAGCCTACAACACAAAACAACAATAACACTTTATTGCATTAATAACAATGACAACGATCATTAGCAGGTCTGCGTGAAATCTGTGCCCTCAGCTTTAGATATTCAGCTCTAGTTTGTTACGACTGTTGGTGTCTGCCAGCAGATGGGGAGAACATCGTTTCCTCTACGGGAGCTGGAGAAACATCATTTAAAGACGAAAAGATAAAGCATCAATCTGGTGCACTATGCAAATTCATAGTTAAGAGCTCCAATCTTTTTTCAATGTTCAAACTGAAATAGAGATTTTTTTTTTGCAGTCAACATAATACTCACACCATCCTTTTAGAAAGTCAAATCATAATAATAATAATTAATATTAATAGTAACAACAACAATAATGATATTAATAATAATAATAAAATTTTGTCGGGAAAACTGCCGTTAAGCTTTTATTTTTAGAGAGAAACTGCACTTTTATTTTGAATGGGAAACTGCAGTTTTGGTCAAAACAGATTTACAAAAACATTTTATTTGCATTTTATATATACTCACAATCACTTTGGGAGTTATGTAACTGTGAAAGTAATGCGCAACTGGTGCCTATTAAACGCTCTCTGTTACTCAGACACGCTAGTTTTTCGAGATCGCAATCCAATGAAAAAACAACAAAAATTTAAATAAAAAATAAAAATATTGTCATAAAACATCTCATTCTAAACCATTTAATCAAATTATATTATTTTAGTTTGCAATTAATTGCTTTACGTGACTTATAGACGTTGCATACGCAGTGCACGTGATGTATTTTAGTGTCTCAAGAAAAATGACGTCCCACCTGCTCTCACAATCCTAACATTATATGGATTGGGACTTTTGAAGTAAGCAGACGAGGATGAAGTGTCAACTGCAAGTGATTTGAATGTAAAGTCACATCCTGTGGGGCAAATCGAGTGAATAATGGTGCGAATTAGGCATTTTGTGCATTTGACCTGCTTTAGACTGCAAAAAAAGTGACAGACTGAAAGCAAGGAAAGCATGGAGGTCGATTCAAGGATGACGGCTGCTGAATGAGACCGAATTGAAGCACATTATTTGTGCTTTAGATGTATGGCTGGTATTATGTGGTGCATCAAATCGCTAAATGTCTTTATTTAATTCTTTCCTTGCAGTTAAAAAGAGAAAACGCTTCCCTGTGAGGAGTGAAATCTGAGAAAGAGAAAGTAAGACTGTGGGTAAAAATAAGAGTTTTGCAAGCTTCCTTTGGCTTAATCCAGGGATGTCCAAACTCGCTCCTGGAGGGCCAGTGTCCTGGATAGTTTAGCTCCAACTTCCTTCAACACGCCTCCCTGGAAGTTTCTAGTACACCTAGAAAGAGCTAGATTAGCTGGTTTAGGCATGTTTAATTGGGTTTGGAACTATAATATGCAGGACACCGGCCCTCCAGGACCAAGTTTGGACATTGCTGGCTTAATCCCTACTGTTTTAGATCTAGTCTTGACAAGAGACCAAAATAGAGAAGCTTTATTTTTATGATGTGTCATAAAGATTGCACATCTAACATAGTAGGCTACATAATATGGTACCTAATAAATAAAATATCATACATAAATATCTTTACATTATTTATATTTATAAACATACTTTTAATCACAACATTTTCTGCAATTTTTTGGAAATTAGCAACATCAAATTAGTCATTTTTATTGCAAATGTATTGCAAAAAAAAATTAGGGTGTCTGATTACCGCATTCACTGTCAGCTGAAACCATGAACAGTCATAAATTTGACCTAAAAAAATGCATTTATTTATTATTCTGTGGCAGCTGCAAGTAAATCTTCACCTCATGGGAAATGTCGTCTCTAGGCGTGAGCTGCTGACTGATGGCTGCCAGCGAGGCCTTGTCCACTTCACGAATGCAGTTACTAAGAACCTCAATGGCATCATCACACTCCCTCTGACCCGGAGCCTTTTCCCTGAAAACATTTACAAGAGAGCTTCAACACCACACATAAAACTAATCATTTCACTAACAACATGCATAAACGGCCCTGAATGAGAAGCAGCCAACCACCATTCGAGTTTTAATGTGTAACTAAGAGGCAAAATAAATGTGAAGTTTTAGGACGCAAAAATAAACACTGTAGTCTCCATAGACTGCATTCTTCTGACACTTCATTTTCAGTTTTTCACAGAGAAATGCCACTATGCTGACACATGGATGACACAATCTCATTTGAATTTAAAGCGACAGTCACCAAAACAGCACAATTTGGGTTAAAGCCTACAAAGGGCAGCTTCAAAGAGTTATAAGTAAACATTTGTGAGGTATTTTGAGCTGAAACTTCACATACACACTCTAGAGACATCAGAGAATTATTTTAGATTTTGTAAAATGGGCATAATAAGTGACGTGGCAGACTTAGAGGCTTATATTTAGAGCCTACTCACACTATGCTATCCGAACCGTGCCCAGACCCGTTTCCCAGATTGTTTGAGAAGTGTGTGTGCTCTGAATCGAGCTCAGGCACGGTCCACTTAGCTGGCCCTGGCCCGGTTGGAAGAGGTGGGCCAGGGCGCAGTTCATTTGGGCTTTAGCGCGGTACGCTTGTGTGTGAGTGCAAAGCCTGCCTGAGCCCAAGTTCAACCATCACCTTCAGCAAACCTCCTAATTTCTGCAGCATTAGGACTTCATGATTGCTTATGAGTGTCAAAAGTGGCTAATCTGTTTGGCTAAACCTTTGACTGTGTGTCACTACATCCCAAACCAGTAAAACAATATAACTAAAGAAATCTCCACTGTGCTGAGCGAGAGCGCTTCTCTACTGAACAGCACATCATCGATGACGTAAGAATGCCCAGACCTGAATGTAATGTGAGTGCGGGCCATCGGGAGAGACGGGAGGGGGAACAATCATGCTTTGGCCCGGTTCAACCGTACATAGTGTGAGTACGCCCTTAGACAAAGAATAAAGGATATACATTTCTGTGAGTACCTCATGTTAGTGATGAGTTTCTTGATGGAGTCGGACACTGTTCTGGAGTGTCCAGCAAGCACAGACCACTTGGGTGGATCTTTCGGGTTGACGGCGAGCGAGCGAGCCGTCTGGATCAGTCCTGTCGAGCTTTCCAACATTGCCTTGGCGGCTGCTGTGATCGGCTCCATCGCTGCCAGACCCTGCAATCAAAGTCAACAACATAACTTTTAAAACAGTTCCAACAGGAAGTCCAATTTCTCTTCTGAATCATGTAAGTTTAAGGCCAAAACCCAATTCTATTTCTATAACCCTTCCCCTTGAAACAGAGTGTGAAGGGGAAGAGCTTTAAAATTTACCGCTAAATAATGGGACACAACTACAGCACCTGCACACGTCAACATATGTCATCATTATCTCTACCTTCATATGAGATCAGACGATCGCGACTGCTGTAGTTATTCCAGTTATGTTTTGGTATTTATCTTCAGGAAATCACTAACAGCATATATTATGTTATCATTATGATCTAATGTGGCAATAAGATCGTAACTGTACTGTGCATTTACACAGTGGCCATATTCATCTATGTAAACACACTAAAAACAACATTAACATTATAGCAGACAGAGCAAAAAGCTCATTCCCAGCCACTAGACTTTCTGACAGGGTATTTGAGTGTCATCGAGTGTCAATGTTGTGTGACTGCTGTACAGGAGTTATTATGGATGGCAAAATTTAGTGGTCTTTATTTTAGCGTTTTTTTTTTAAAGCATGACGGTAAAACACAAATGCAGTTGTGAATATATTAAAATGTGGTTGTTTGTTGTAAAAACTTGTAATGATGACAAAGAAATACTAATTTGTGGATCTCCTTACTTCCAGGTACAGCTATGCTGGCATTGTGGCTGGTGTATTCTGGAAAATGTTATTACCCCTTGGCTTACTACTGTAAGGTCACACCTGCTTGTTATAAACTCTTAAAAATTATTTGGTTGAAAATGTCCATTACAAACAAAAGTAATCAAAAAGTAATCAGATGTAATCAGTATTTGAAATGAAATGGTAATGGTACACTACTTATTAGATTATAAAAGGGGTCATTTGTGATCTGTAATTTGTGATCAGTAATTTGTAATTACTAGGGATGTAACAATATTGTAAATACCATCATACCGCAATAGTAATTTTTTTCAATATTACCGTAGGCGCATGACTCAATAAAACTATATTTCTGAGAAAAGTTTGCTTAGGCGAATGAAGCGAACGGGAGGTAGCGGGAACTACAATTCCCATCAGCCTAGGCGTGGCCATCATCCTTTGCGGTCTGTTGTCACTACAGATCCAGTAATGCGGAAATGGAGTGTGTTGCTAGTAGCGGGGAAGAAAAAGAGCTGGAAATGATCGAACCTAAAGCGGGCTTTAAATCAGATGTGTGGAAGCATTTCAGTTTCTTTCTAAAAAGATACGAAAAAGGAGAAAAGGTGACAGACAAAGAAAAAAACTGCATGCAGGCACTGCCAGACTGTGGTGAAATATAAGTCAAGGAATACGACTAAAAACAGTCATGGGGACTGCAGAACACAGCACTCTTGTTAGATTGATGCAAACGTTGACTTGTACCGCAAAGAGACCTCTATCTAACTCATGGCTTGTCCTCTCAAGTGGTGGAAAGACAATGCGTAACGTTACCCACTGCTGTCAACCTTGGCTAAATCATATCTCTCTGTCCCAGAAAACTCAGTCCCAAATAAGAGGTTTTTTTTTTCTGTTGCAGGGAACATGTCCAGAGATCCCAGCTTTTACCAGATTATAGTTATATGTATATAAGTAAGTGAGTGATTAAATGTTGAATGTGATGAGTTTTCAACAATACTAAATTGAAACTTTATTTTTTTTATATGGTTTAATAGTTTTTTGTTATTAAAATTGTAAAATTGAAGTTCCTGTTTCGAAACTTACAGATAGATGGCTAATGTCATTGATATGTTCAGTGCTAAGGTAAATAAACACTTTTGGCACTTTTTTCGAGTCTCATTAGTTTTGTTTTGCCTTTTTCCTTTTGTTGTTTTTTAAATTATTCAATAAATACCGTACCGTGCCATTCATACCGAGGTATTATCGTACTGTGAAATTCTGATACTGTTACATCCTTAGTAATTACTGTAATTCTCCCGAGCCCTAAGTGACTTATTACCTTGCTTATTAGTTAAGTCCAGCCCTGTAAATAGCACATGAAGACTGAATAAATAAGCTTTGTTGTGTGATCCTTCTGAAATCACTCTTATATGAATTAAATACATCCTTTCTGAATAAAAGAAGGAATTACATAACGCTTACTGTCCCTAAACTTTTGGACAAGCAATAAAATAAATAAGATTACTGTGATATAACAGTGATTTAACACACCTCTGGGCTGATCTGAGCGGGTACACTTGCGAACTCTGGGTTTGAAGCGAAGGCAGTCAGGTTATCCACAGCCTCAATGAGTGGCCCAGTGGCTTCCTTACACTTCTGTCTGTTTTCCTGGTTAAAGGCCCCGTCGAGAGCCTGACATGAGCACACAAACACAGAGTTATGATCACCGCAATAACACTACCACATAAACACTGATTGATATTCTCCAAACTTGCCTTGATGGATTTGACGAGGTTGGCTGTGCTGTTGGCCACCTCTTTGGCACTCTGGACGAACTGTCTCTTAGCAACTGGGTTGGATGTCTTGGAGGAGGCGAGCCGGCAGGCATTGCACAAGGCCGAAGTGTGTTTGGCAACGATGGTGGCAGCAGAGAGAACCTATATGCAGGTGAATGAAACATGACTATGACTCACTATGAGGTTATTTGAAGTGACTAATATAGATTGGATTTAAAGAGCCCCTGTAATGGGTTTTTGAGAATGAACTGAGAACTGAGTGAAGTGAAATATCCAGCTAAGGCTTAAATCTGAAAGTGCACAGTGTTTAAAACTTTTGATTCATTTATAAAAGAGTCGACTCATAATGCTTCAAATGAATCATCTTGATAACGAGTCTTTAGTCGTTTCGGCATGATGTTGATACAAAACGTTAGTCCCACCCAGTTGTTGCGCGTGCAAATACGGGAAAATTGAAAACTGCAGCCCCGCCCACAAACAGTAGCAAAGAAAAAGAGCCTAGACACATACTGTAGCAGACGCCAGTTAAATCAAGTTATGTAGACGCTGTGCTCAGCTGGATATTATTGGAAGTGTGAGGGGAAAGTTAGTGTTATTTTCTCCCAAAGATGAAACTGTGAAAAGTCAGTGGTTAAGGTTTATTTTTGCAAAGATACCTCAGCATTATCGACCCAGCCTTGTGCAGTTCGAGTGCTTGTATTTACTTTGTACTTATGCTTGATTAAATACATGTATGTAATTACATCTGTAATTAACTTTTGTAATTATATTTGTAAATACACTGTTGACCATCCCTTACACCTTAACCCACCCTTAAACCTACCCATACCACCAAACCTGTCCGTAACCCAACCTCTATCCCACCTCAAAATCACCACAAGTGTTCACAAATACATTATAAACACAGTAAGTACATTGTATTTATTTTTTTGATGTAAGTACATAGTAGTTAGGGACACTTAATATAAAGTGGGACCGAAAAGACTACTGATGTAAGGGACTATGTCAGTACATGGATCAGTGGATCATGGAGCAGTTTCTTCCTCCTTTTCACAAGAGTAACTATGTGTGATTAAAATGGTTGCCTTCTTGTTTTCTTTATCTTGCAAATTATGTATTTAATTGTGTTCTGTTACTTGTAACTGCGTTTAACTCTTTATATTCTCATATCGTGTCTAATGCCACGTTGAAAACGCGTGCTGTTTTGATTACGGATTTAAATGCGTTTGTGAGCTCGTGTTCCAATGCCGTATGTCTTTGCTATGGCCGTCGTCAGCTGTTCTTACACGCTTGCAGCAATCAAGCTTCAAAATAGTTCCACTTTTGCCACTGTGTGGATTAATACTGAATGTGCGTCATGGTTAAGAATAGAGCAATATGCTGGTGTTTAACTGCACACACATACCTGCTAACATCTGTCCCTGAAATCCAGGAGACCGGGGGGGCTAGGTTTGAGGTGTCTGAATAACACTCCAGCCGGAGCAAGCTGAACTGGCGTTTTAGGCGAACGTTGATCACGCCGCCCTCAACCGCAAAAGTGAAAAAGAAATTGACCGGTTCGCAGATGAAAGTGACGTCCGGATGGTTCGCGGACGCCGCCCTTACCATCCTGCCGCCCAAGGCAACCGCCTAGGTCGCCTCTATGGAGGCACCGGCCCTGATAACACAGGTGAGAACCGGAAACTGTGTACTACGATGTTAATAACTACTATGAAACGTGTTTCGGGCACTTAAAACACTAAACGGGAGGGTGGCTGGAAATGGGTCTGAAATACGGGAGACTCCCGGGAAAACCTGGAGTGTTAGCAGGTATGCTCACACATACACTCTGACTACTTCAATATTGTTGATAAGCCATGGTGGGCATTTCACTCTGCCTCGCGCTGAACGCTGTCGACGAATTGCAACAGACTGTCATCGGTATAATCGGCAAAGATTAGCTTCGCGCTAAAGGCTGATTTATACTTCTGCGTCAAACGCCGGCATATGCTACGCCACTGATGCATAGCCCTTCGCCGTGGCCAGCGGCTTCACTGACGTGCACCTCTCAAAAAATGTAACTACATGTCGCAACAACGCGTAGCGCAAGCTCTGTGATTGGTCGGCTTGGTAGCGCAGACGATTCTGGGCAGGACCGAGAGCCGCGCGAATGCCGCGAGCGATTGTTTACAAGTGTGGAGTCCCGTGAAGGAGCTCCAGATGGAAAGTTTTGTTTTGTGTGTACCTCATAGTTAAAGTTGTTGCACGTCCGCCGGTTCCTGCCTCAAAATGAGCGAGTTTGAGTCAACACAGAGGAACATTTACACCTCACTGCCAACTAGAGTTTCGGAAGTGTAATGCAGACCAACAGAGACCGCGCGCAGAAGTATAAATGCACAGCCACGCGCGTTGCATGCACCGTGAGTTACGCCGGTCACTTGACGCAGAAGTATAAACCAGGCTTAAGGAGGGGTTTGGGAACATATTAAAGGACAATGAAAGTGTTTTTTACCATGCAT